>NC_084597.1:3659386-3789263 GCF_033807715.1 Cololabis saira | reverse complement strand
GGAAAGGAAAAAGGAAGGAAAAGGAGCAAAACAGGAAAAAAGAAGAAAAAAAGGAAAAAAGAGAAAAAAAGAAGAAAAGAAAAAAAAAAGGTCAAACATTTTTGAATCGCTTGATCGCAGGAATTGATTCATCAATCTCTATTTAATCACCCCGGTTTACCTGCGTCCCACCCCCCAAACTACATTTATCCTCTGATTACAGAAAGTCTAAAGAAAATTCAGTCCGTTCAATGACAAAAGTGCTTGATGAGAGTCAGCAAATTTGCGGGAAGCAGGAACAAGAGCATTAATCAAGAGCACGGGCCGACCAATAGCGGTTTGTGTAATCACGCCGGAGCAGCGCGATGACTTTGGGCCTCGCGGTCGTTCATCATCTGGAAAAGCAAAAGGCGAAGCGGGAGATTAATAACAACTACATTAGTGTTTAGATGCAACCAATGTGCGTCTGGGTCACAGCTCCAGAAGAAATTACTCTGATTCGTTATAAGTTATTCTTTAAACTGACATTTTTCTTCTGTTAAAAGATATAGTTTAAACAATTTCATAGGATTTTTAAACTTCTTCACAATTTTCTTTATTGTTACTTTATGTGTGCAACACTTAAAGAAACTTTCAGTAACGCTCCTTTTCCTCTTCCCGATCCGTCTGGCGTTTCAGAAATGTATTTTCTTTTCATTTTGGACTTATTCTTCCTTCCCTTCATAAAGAGAGGCTCTTATCATGCAGCTCACAGCTCAGCCATTATTTTCGTCTGCCTTCCCATCCCCACCCTCTACTTTACTCTGAATTAAAGATTCATTTGTCAGTGCTTTGGATGCCTGGCAGATAAAACCAGTGTACAAAATGCCATATGCTGCCAGTGTAATCAGGAAAATTGACTTGCCAAATAGAGACGGGAAGAAAGAAGCGGGGGGAGAAGAATGAAATCTTTTTATTTTGATGCAATACAATAGCATATATTTAGAGTGTCTTCTTCATCTGCTGCACTGCCATGCGAGGGTGTAACATAGAGGCAATAAAAAGACAAAAGAGACGCACGACACAAGAGTAATGGGTCTTAAAGAGGTGACAGAGGTGACTTTAAGAACTTATCAGCGTGTTTGATAGTCCTTTATACGTAAAAGTCTGTCACAATGTTCAGACACCACCAAGAGAGCTGCTGTTAACGCCCCGCTGACTCTGTTTCCCTGTCTGGGTGCTAGTTTGAACAAGAATTACCCCTTTTCCACCAAACTGGTTCCAGGGCTGGTTCTGGTTTACAACTGGTTCAACTTGGAACCAGCTGAGAACCGGTTTCCACAGCTCGGGTGCTAAAGGGAGCCACGTCATTATGTCACTGTAAACGTCAGTTACGTCTCTGCAAACGTCAGTTACATCACTGCAAACGTCAGTTACGTCGCTGCAAATGTCAGTTACGTCTCTGCAAACGTCAATTACGTCTCTGCAAACGTCAGTTACGTCTCTGCAAACGTCAGTTACGTCGCTGCAAACATCAGTTACGTCTCTGCAAACGTCAGTTACGTCTCTGCAAACGTCAGTTACGTATCTGCAAACATCAGTTACGTCTCTGCAAACGTCAGTTACGTCTCTGCAAACGTCAGTTACGTCTCTGCAAATGTCAGTTACGTCGCTGCAAACGTCAGTTACGTCTCTGCAAACGTCAATTACGTCGCTGCAAACGTCAGTTACGTCGCTGCAAACGTCAGTTACGTCGCTGCAAACGTCAGTTACGTCTCTGCAAACGTCAGTTACGTCGCTGCAAACGTCAGTTACGTCTCTGCTAACGTCAGTTACGTCGTTGCAAACGTCAGTTACGTCTCTGCAAACGTCAGTTACGTCTCTGCAAACGTCAGTTACGTCGCTGCAAACGTCAGTTACGTCTCTGCTAACGTCAGTTACGTCTCTGCTAACGTCAGTTACGTCTCTGCAAACGTCAGTTACGTCGCTGCAAACATCAGTTACGTCTCTGCTAACGTCAGTTACGTCTCTGCAAACGTCAGTTACGTCGTTGCAAACGTCAGTTACGTCTCTGCAAACGTCAGTTACGTCTCTGCAAACGTCAGTTACGTCTCTGCAAACGTCAGTTACGTCTCTGCAAACGTCAGTTACGTCTCTGCAAACGTCAGTTACGTCGCTGCAAACGTCAGTTACGTCTCTGCTAACGTCAGTTACGTCTCTGCAAACATCAGTTACATCTCTGCAAACGTCAGTTACGTCGCTGCAAACGTCAGTTACGTCACTGCAAACGTCTCTGCAAACGTCAGTTACGTCACTGCAAACGTCAGTTACGTCTCTGCAAACGTCAGTGACGTCTCTGCAAACGTCAGTTACGTCTCTGCAAACGTCAGTTACGTCTCTGCGAACGTCAGTTACGTCTCTGCAAACGTCAGTTACGTCTCTGCAAACGTCAGTTACGTCTCTGCAAACGTCAGTTACGTCTCTGCAAACGTTATTTACGTCTCTGCGAACGTCAGTTACGTCTCTGCGAACGTCAGTTACGTCGCTGCTAACGTCAGTTACGTCTCTGCAAACGTCAGTTACGTCTCTGCAAACGTCAGTTACGTCTCTGCAAACGTCAGTTACATCTCTGCAAACGTCAGTTACGTCTCTGCTAACGTGAGTTACGTCTCTGCTAACGTGAGTTACGTCACTGCAAACGTCAGTTACTAATCTACAAACGTCAGTTACGTCTCTCCTAACGTCAGTTACGTCTCTGCAAACGTCAGTTACGTCTCTGCAAACGTCGGTTACGTCTCTGCAAACGTCAGTTACGTCTCTGCAAACGCCAGTTACGTCTCTGCAAACGTCAGTTACGTCTCTGCAAACGTCAGTTACGTCTCTGCAAACGCCAGTTACGTCTCTGCAAACGCCAGTTACGTCTCTGCAAACGTCAGTTACGTCTCTGCAAACGTCAGTTACGTCTCTGCTAACGTGAGTTACGTCACTGCAAACGTCAGTTACTAATCTACAAACGCCAGTTACGTCTCTGCAAACGTCAGTTACGTCTCTGCAAACGTCAGTTACGTCTCTGCTAACGTGAGTTACGTCACTGCAAACGTCAGTTACTAATCTACAAACGTCAGTTACGTCTCTGCTAACGTCAGTTACGTCACTGCAAACGTCAGTTACGTCTCTGCAAACGCCAGTTACGTCTCTGCAAACGCCAGTTACGTCTCTGCAAACGTCAGTTACGTCTCTGCTAACATCAGTTACGTCACTGCAAACGTCAGTTACTAATCTACAAACGTCAGTTACGTCTCTGCAAACGCCAGTTACGTCTCTGCAAACGTCAGTTACGTCTCTGCAAACGCCAGTTACGTCTCTGCAAACGTCAGTTACGTCTCTGCAAACGTCAGTTACGTCTCTGCAAACGTCAGTTACGTCTCTGCAAACGTCAGTTACGTCTCTGCAAACGTCAGTTACGTCTCTGCAAACGTCAGTTACGTCACTGCAAACGTCAGTTACTAATCTACAAACGTCAGTTACGTCTCTGCTAACGTCAGTTACGTCTCTGCAAACGTCAGTTACGTCTCTGCAAACGTCGGTTACGTCTCTGCAAACGTCAGTTACGTCTCTGCAAACGCCAGTTACGTCTCTGCAAACGTCAGTTACGTCTCTGCAAACGTCAGTTACATCTCTGCAAACGTCAGTTACGTCTCTGCTAACGTGAGTTACGTCACTGCAAACGTCAGTTACTAATCTACAAACGTCAGTTACGTCTCTGCTAACGTCAGTTACGTCTCTGCAAACGTCAGTTACGTCTCTGCAAACGTCAGTTACGTCTCTGCAAACGTCAGTTACGTCTCTGCAAACGTCAGTTACGTCTCTGCAAACGTCAGTTACGTCTCTGCAAACGTCAGTTACATTTCTGCAAACGTCAGTTACTAATCTACAAACGTCAGTTACGTCTCTGCTAACGTCAGTTACGTCTCTGCAAACGTCAGTTACGTCTCTGCAAACGTCAGTTACGTCTCTGCAAACGTCAGTTACGTCTCTGCAAACGTCAGTTACGTCTCTGCAAACGTCAGTTAAGTCTCTGCAAACGTCAGTTACGTCTCTGCAAACGTTAGTTACGTCTCTGCAAACGTCAGTTACGTCTCTGCAAACGTCAGTTACGTCTCTGCAAACGTCAGTTACGTCTCTGCAAACGTTAGTTACGTCACTGCAAACGTCAGTTACGTCGCTGCTAATGTCAGTTACGTCTCTGCAAACGTCAGTTACGTCGATGCTAACGTCAGTTACGTCTCTGCAAATGTCTTGGTTTTGCTTTTGGTGGAAAAGGGGTAACAGAGACAGAAGCTGAAACAGGTACTTTCTGAAAGAAGTGGGAAAAAATGTGTCCCTATCATGCACAGCACGGTATTATTAATTTATTTTAATTCAAGGAAAAATTAAGGTATTCACCACATGTGAAAGAGTATAATATGAGTCCTTTAACTTCAAAACATCCACTTACTTTCTGCAAGGTCACCCCAAACCCCCGAGTGTGGAAAAAAAATCAATAAAGAGCTGACTGAAATATGTCACAACACATGTACTCGGTGTACATTAATACAAAACCAGTTTTATTAACAGGTTTGTGATTGTGGGATTTCTGCTGTTTTGTTTTTGATTTTGTTGTCTCTTCCTGGCTCGAGCATCTTCACGCTCGCGACCTCCCGGTCACCTGGAGAGAGTCCAGCTGAGCAGCAGCCAGCTAGTACTACTGACTGGCACATCTCACCAAGGGAAATAAAGAGAAGTGCGACCAACATCTGTCAAGGAGTCTGGGCCCGGTGCCAGCGTTTCCCTAACAGCGGGAGCAAATGCAATTTTACTAGTAGTCCTACCTTTCAAATTCATGCCTGGAGGCAGAAAGACTGTTTACATTCTGTTGGCTCTTTATACTAATTCGAGTCCATTATCCTTTAAAACTAACCATCTCTGCCTTTTATCTAATGATCTTATCATTACTTAATTGTTAGCAGTATTTTATTATTTGTTTATTTATTTGAAGTTATTCCTTTGTGTTTGATGTGTTGTGGATTAGGGATGGGCGGTATGGACTAAAAAATGTATCACGATAATTTCTGGCATTTATCCTGATAACGATAAAAATGAGGATAAAAAAAATACCAATTCAACTTCACCTTTTTAACTATAAATCTATCTCACTCTCAGATCCACCATGTTTGTTACACAAAAACGTCATCAACAGGAATTTATCTTTCTTTCTTTCTTTCTTTCTTTCTTTCTTTCTTTCTTTCTTTCTTTCTTTCTTTCTTTCTTTCTTTCTTTCTTTCTTTCTTTCTTTCTTTCTTTCTTTCTTTCTTTCTTTCTTTCTTTCTTTCTTTCAGGCTCCCTTCCTTCCTTCATTCCCTCCTTCTTTCCTTCCTTCCTTCCTTCCTTCCTTCCTTCCTTCCTTCCTTCCTTCCTTCCTTCCTTCCTTCCTTCCTTCCTTCCTTCCTTCACGTACGTTGTGCATGGATTTAACACAGAACCATATATCAGTTTTACACAAAAACGTCATCAACAGGAATTTATCATTTTTACCGTGAGATACAAATTCTTACCGTGGGGAATTTTTTTGACGGTTTATCGTGAACGGTAAAATATCACCCATTCCTATTGTGGATATGGCAAGCCGTTTTAACACTTAATGGCTAAGTTTGACTATCCAGAATTAACATAGCAGATATCTACAACTGCATTTTGTACTAATTACATTGTGACTAGTCCGAATTGTCATTCAAGATATGTATAACGTAATTTTGACTACTCAAAACTCTAATTTAAGATATCTGTAATTACACGTTGACTCGGCAGAATGGAAGTTAAAGATATCTCCAATTTGCGATATCTCTAATTTAAATTCATTTCAATTACAATTAAATTATTAAAGCTGCAAGCAGCGATGAACGTTCCTCCACCCTTGTGCACGTTCAGGCTGCAGTGGAAGCTTGTATGACTTGATGTAGATTCTTCAGGCCTGGACATTTAGTGGATGACACCACCCACGAGTCTTTATGTCAAACCATTCAAAAGTTATGGCAGAAAGTAGGAACTATCAGATATCGACCAATCAGAAGAAGGAGCAGGGCTAATTTGCACCAATTATGTTCATGGACTTAAAACTAAGTCATATGACACCACCCAGGAGTCTTTATGTCAAATCATTCAAAAGTTATGGCAGAAAGTAGGAACTATAAAATATGGACCAATCAGATAAAGGGGGGGCGCACTCTTTGGCGTCTATCGTCACCACGGTAACGCTTTTGACTGACAAAAGTAATGTGCATCGTCGCAGGATGGAGATGCACATTTTGATGTATAACACACCTGGGTGCACGTTACGGTTCGGGCCGTATTAATTGCCGAAGAAATGGCATAAATTGCGCCAAAATTACATGATTAATTCAAAATGGCCGACTTCCTGTTCGGTTTCGGCCATGGCGTCAAGAGACATTTCTTTAAGTTGTGACATGATACAGGTGTGTACCGATTTTCATGCATGTACATCAAACCGTATTGTGGGGCTTGAGGAACAAAGTTTTCTAAGGGGCGCTGTTGAGCCATTAGGCCACGCCCATTAATGCAAACCATTAAATATCACATTTTTCGCCAGGCCTGGCTTGGTGAAAAATTTGGTGACTTTTGGGGCAAGTTTAGGGGGAAAAAAGGCCGTCCTTTCGTCAAAAGAAAAACGAGGAAAAAAATAAAAACGCCATCTCCTACAGATACAATAAGGCCTTTGTCAGTGCTCGGGCCCTAATGACCATCTGTAATTCCAGTTTGAGATATCTACAACGTCATTTTTACTGGTCATAATTCCAGTTAAAGATATCTACAACTTGGTTCTGACGAGTCAAAACTTAATTTAAGATATCTAAAAAGTATGATGTAGATATCTTGGCTTGCCATACGTGGACTCAGTTCAGACACTCGGATAATTCTGCTCTGCCAGAGATTCAAGCCCCGCTCGTTGTGGGTGCCGTGTTTGGACAAGTGTGCACTCTGTTCCCGCCGCTGTTTGTGTTTGTGTTGGATGCAGCCACTGGTTTGTTTGTTATCACTGGCATGTTTGACTCTGTTGAAAATCCATTTGCAGCTGAGTCTGAGATCCAGCGGTGCAGAAAGATAGACGAGCAGCTGAAAGCGCTTCAAAAAGAGCCGGTGTCTTAAGACGGGTGTGTCACACCGTGTTTTGAAAAGAGTTTAGAAGAACTGAGGCAATAATCTTTCTATTCTCCTTTCCAGCCCTCCATCTTTCACTCCATCTTTCACTCATCTGAATGCTGGTTTGTGACCAAAAGAACGAGGCTGACATTTCGGAGAGTTTGTTTCATGTTCCTCCATTTGTCAGCTTGCCTGACATCACACATGGATTATTTTATTTTATTCTTCTTCTTTACAGTTGAAATTGAAGTGGAAATATGATTTTTTTTTTTTTTTGTTGCGTTTACAGTCACAAATTTACAGAAGAGGATTAGAGCGACTGAAGAAAAAAAAATTTCATTCTGAGAAAAAAGTCAGAATTTTATTTTTATTCTTTATTTCATTCATTAAAAGAAAAACAAAACAGTTCAATATAATTAGAACAAATCTCTTTTTTTATTTATTATTATTTATTATTTATTATATACAATAAAAAGCCTTATTTTTTGGCGTTCCACGCCCTGCGGGGTCTCTCCTTTCCACCTCATCACCCAGGTCCAGTTTGCCTGATCCTTGTACGTGGGGAGGCCGCTCTGGTTCCTCACAAACCAGTAAACTATTGCATTGAAATGGACCCAACTTCATAAAGTGTTTTACGCTAATGTCTCTAATGTCATTCAGACCCAGAGTCTCATTTACATTTAACCTCATTTAACAAGTAGAGTTCTTCAATTCAATTCAATCTTTATTTCAGACTCAAATAGGTCCATATAAATACAATAAAAGAGACAACAACAATAGACAAAACAACAAAGGACATATAAGAACATACCTAAAAAATATACAAACACCCTCTCCAATGCCTCCAAAAACTAGAAAAGAACCTAATACTGCTCTTTTTGGGCATGGTTAAAGCCATAATAATTTAATTTTTTGAGTCATTCAGCCTTGCCATAAAATTATACATGAGATTGCTAAGGACAGCGTCTAAGGTAGAAACACCACTGTGCACAAACAACTGACTGGCACTCGTCCACCGAGGGAGCTTCACAATAATTCTAAGTGCATCATTGTATGCCACCTGTAGCTTATTAAACTTAGCCTTACTGTAGCTGCACCACAGGTGGGCAGGGTACAGTGAAGTACAATAGGCTTTAAACAAAGCAATTTTAACATTATCAGTACACATAAAAAATGTACGTGCCAACATATTTGCTTGTGCGTACAGTTTACAGTACTTCAAAATGAAGATGAGGACTTTAAAGGTATTGTGACATCATTTTTAACATGCTTTTAACACTATTAAAAGTCTTGGCCAACATCCCTCAAATGTGTCTAAAAGAGTGTAACAAGAAAAACTTCACTCTAGTACTCTATTCCTGGCTTTTTATTACAGTGTTTTTTTGCCCCGTGAAAAACGCTTCCTTTTCCCCCTTTCCTGTCAATCATTGCTCCGCTCCTCCTCCCAACCTCCTCCTCCTCCAACCATACGCTCACAGCGGCGTCGGAGAGTTAAGCCGGGAGCGACAGGCGAAGCACGGAAAAGCAGCAGGGCGAACCACAGCAAACAATCATAAAAATAAAGGCATGCAAGCAGCACTGTCCCCTTATCTTAAGTCCAGTCAGTGGCCGCGGGTGTTCTTAGCAGTTTTCCTCCGGTGATTAGAACAAAAGAGGCTCTAAACAGCCGAGCGCGTCGCCGCGTAACCCTACGCCGTAGGCTCTGCGTCGGTGTAACGCGGAACCATAAATCAGCCTTTATGGTGCGCTGGAGAGGAGAGGAGACAGGGAGCTGGGTGGAGGGGGCGGTGATTTAGCGGGCCCTGACGTCACGGCCCGCCACCAAACCAGGTGCGCCGTTTTTGCACAGTTATGCGGAAAATCCCAGAAAGCACACAATACACTGAATGTTAAAAGTTCGTTGTTTTTTGGGTGTAATTGATGTCAAGACACCCAACAAAACACAAAAAATCAAGAAAAATGTGTTTTTCATGTCACAATACCTTTAAGAAAGAAAGCTTCCCTTAGTAGTCCCACAATGGGGAAATTCTTTCTCTGCATTTAACCTATTTTCTAGTTGAACTAGTAGCAGTGGTCGCCATGCAATGGCACGGCGCCCGGGGAGCAGTAAGGGTTAAGGGCCTTGCTCAGGGGCCCAAGGTGTTGACTTTTGGTTGCAATCCAGGGGATTCCAGCCCTCCTCTGTAACCACTCCTGATAAGTTATTAAGACAAGGTTTTAATGACTTTAATGACTTTTATATTGTCTTTTTCTTGTCTGTATCTAATGGTTTTACCTACTTTGTGAAGCATGTTGTGAAAGGTATTATATAAATAGTTTCAAAAATACTTTCTCCAAGTAAGTCCCTGTCTTGGTGTTGCCATGCACACGTTCATAGATACACATGTACATGGAAAAGCATTTCCATTTCTTTAGTCCTACTTTATTAAAGATCTTATTTTTCACTACTTTCATCAGAAGGATTTAGAGGTTTTGATCTTCCGTAAAGGTATTTTTTTGGGAGCAAAACGACAGATCGACCGTGATAGTGAAATATAATTGTCAGAAACAGCAACAGTAAATGTCAGTAAATTTTAAATGTGTGAAGAAATTAATCTTTTAAAGATTACAACATGATTCTCACAATTGCGTAAGAATCATGTTATAATCTCTAAAATCTTACCTTGTTCTTTCTGTGATTATGATAATAAAAACAATCAGTGTCAAAATGTACTTTTTGTCTTCTAAAATTAAACTTTCCTCCGACATACCCTGAATGTCAAACCTGTGGCTCCAGGAGTCAATTTAACGTTGATGTAGGACCCAGAACAAACTCTTGGCATCTTATTTCTTCTGCCTTTCTTCTGTCTGACTTCCTGCCTGCTCAATCTGCCGTGTTGACGCGGCCAATACGACTTCCCACAATCCTCCAGCAGAGCAGATGGTCACTGGGAAAAGCCTCTCATGGCACTTTTCCACCAGTACCTACTCGGCCCAGTTTGATTCTTTTCCACTGGGTTTGGTTCATGAGCTATTGACTAAATTTGCTTTGAATCTGTCCTCATGGATACATTTATAGTAGGAACAGAAACGGTCCTAAAACAGAACCTTGAGGGACCCCACATGGCCGTGGCCAGTAGGCTCTGACATGTAATTATTTATATAAACACTGAAACTCCACTTGTGCACGGCAAAAAAACTCAAAATCTTACCAGGAATATTTGTCTTATTTCTAGTTAAAATGTCTCATTTTAGTCAATAAATCTAATTACACTTAAAACAAGACTCATTACCTTCATTTCAAGTAAATTTTCACTTGAAATAAGTAGAAAAATCTGCCAGTGGGACAAGATTTATCTTCTCATTACAAGCAAAAAAATCTTGTTCCACTGGCAGAATTTTCTACTTATTTTAAGTGAAAATCTACTTGAAACAGGTGAAAATTGTTGTTTTTTTTCCAGTGATGAGTCTTGTTTTAAGTGTAGTGAGATTTTTTTGACTAAAAATGAGACATTTTAACTAGAAATAAGACAAATATTCCTGGTAAGATTTTGAGTTTTTGCAGTGTGGAGATAAGAACCAGACTAGAAAACTGATTAAACGCCAAAATAAGTTCCAAAATAACCAGGGGTTAATACTAAACACCAAGTAGCAGTTTGCAAAACTCAGACTAAAATGTATAAATTCTTTGTTGCTACAGAAATGAAATAAGTTGCACAGCTTTTTTTTTTTTTTTTTTTGCAAAAGTCTTTGAAATAAAAGGTGGTTACTTTTGGGCCCACTGGACGGTGAATGCTGATTCCTGCAGGATTCAACTTAACATGACAAACATGCTTTGCTACTTCCAGCGCTTGTGTTTCTATTCTGTTTCTATTATTTATTTTAAATAATTGTATTTATTTTGACTTTAATCTCAGAATTCTGAGGTTAAAATCAGAATTCCTTCATTCAGTCATTTAGGGAGGATTTTTCTTTCATTTCTAAAAAAGTCTTAAAAAGGACTTTTTTTAAGAAATGAAAAAAACCTCCCTAAATTCTTTTTTTTTTTAGCTTTCTAAAAATGGGTCAAAAGTCTGAATTTCTTTCTCAAAATTCAATTTTTTTTCTTCAGTGGCCCTAATATTCTTCCGAATAACAGATTTTTTTTTTTCTTGCAAAAGTCTTTGAAATAAAAGGTGGTTTACTTTTGGGTCCACTGGACGGTGAATGCTGATTCCTGCAGGATTCAACTTAACATGACAAACATGTTTTTCTACTTCCAGTGCTTGTGTTTCTATTCTGGACATGAACCAGCAGATATGAATGTGAACCCCATTACCGCACGACTCCAGGGACTGAGCTGTTTTAAAAACATTGAAGCGTAGCTACAAGATAACACATTCCATGCTAACAGTCGTCTTTTAACGCTGACAAAAAATCCAGTTAGAGCTCTTGAGAAGAAACCTGACACATCTATCTGATTCATTTTCAGGATCAAAACTGATAAATAATTAAGCATTTAGCTCAGTCTCAAACATTTTAATGGGCAGCAAAAGATTAGTTGGAAGTAGGAATGGGTGATATTTTACCGTTCACGATAAACCGTCCAAAAAATTCCCCACGGTAAGAATTTGTATCTCACGTTAAAAACGATAAATTCCCGTTGATGATGTTTTTGTGTAAAACTGATTGAAGGAAGGAAGGAAGGAAGGAAGGAAGGAAGGAAGGAAGGAAGGAAGGAAGGAAGGAAGGAAGGAAGGAAGGAAGGAAGGAAGGAAGGAAGGAAGGAAGGAAGGAAGGAAGGAAGGAAGGAAGGAAGGAAGGAAGGAAGGAAGGAAGGAAGGAAGGAAGGAAGGAAGGAAGGAAGGAAGGAAGGAAGGAAGGAAGGAAGGAAGGAAGGAAGGAAGGAAGGAAGGAAGGAAGGAAGGAAGGAAGGAAGGAAGGAAGGAAGGAAGGAAGGAAGGAAGGAAGGAAGGAAGGAAGGAAGGAAGGAAGGAAGGAAGGAAGGAAGGAAGGAAGGAAGGAAGGAAGGAAGGAAGGAAGGAAGGAAGGAAGGAAGGAAGGAAGGAAGGAAGGAAGGAAGGAAGGAAGGAAGGAAGGAAGGAAGGAAGGAAGGAAGGAAGGAAGGAAGGAAGGAAGGAAGGAAGGAAGGAAGGAAGGAAGGAAGGAAGGAAGGAAGGAAGGAAGGAAGGAAGGAAGGAAGGAAGGAAGGAAGGAAGGAAGGAAGGAAGGAAGGAAGGAAGGAAGGAAGGAAGGAAGGAAGGAAGGAAGGAAGGAAGGAAGGAAGGAAGGAAGGAAGGAAGGAAGGAAGGAAGGAAGGAAGGAAGGAAGGAAGGAAGGAAGGAAGGAAGGAAGGAATGTTTTTTATCGTCATTTTTATCATTATCGGGATAAATGCCAGAAATTATCGTGATACATTTTTTTGTCCATCCCTAGTGGAAGGTTAAAGCAGCTAAACTACAAACAAATAAAAAAAAGAAAAAACACAGTTTTGTTTGGACAAGCATGAGTGGTTTCCTAATTTCACATAAAAAGCGGCGCTATGAATGATTGCCTTCCAGGTGGTGGAGATTCTGCACGGCTGCTCAAGTCTTCATTTTAATTTGACTGTGCCTGCTCCGGCGTGTCCTTAATAACAATGTGAAAACACATGCAAGGACCTCTTTATTTCCATTTAACCCTCCTC
The DNA here is from genome assembly GCF_033807715.1 of Cololabis saira. Classification (NCBI taxonomy): domain Eukaryota; kingdom Metazoa; phylum Chordata; class Actinopteri; order Beloniformes; family Belonidae; genus Cololabis; species Cololabis saira. The sequence continues at coordinate 3,776,464 of NC_084597.1, read as the reverse complement.
ATTCCTGCGTTGCAGGGAGGAGGCGATGATGTCCACGTACTTCGAGACGGTGGAGGATCTGCTGGCGTCGTTCGGCCCCGTCCGCGACTGCTCCAAAGACAACGGCGGCTGCAAGAAGAATTTCAAGTGTGTGTCTGATCGACAGCTGGACTCGTCAGGCTGCATGGTGAGGCGGTTTTCTCTTATTTATTCATTTAAGGATTGTAGTTCTTTACATCGTGTAATGCCTGTGACTTATTTCTCCAGCATATGGAAGAGTATCAGGATCAGTATCAGCAGGAGGAAAAATATTTGTGAGGAAAAGATTTTTTTTTATTGTGCACTTCGAGAAAAAAAGTGAAAATGTTGAGAAAAAAGTTGAAATGTCGAGATTAATGTTGAAATATAATTTTCTAAAAAGGTTGAAATGCCGACATTAATGTTGAAATATAATTTTGAGAAAAAAGTTGCAATGTCGAGATTAATTATGAAATACAATTTCAAGAATAAAGTCGAAATTTCACCTTTTTTCTCAACATTTCAACTTTTTTCTCGACATTTTGACTTTTTTCTCGACATTTCGGCTTTATTCACGAAATTTTGACTTTTTTCTCAAAATTCTACTTCAACATTAATCTCAACATTTTGACTTTTTTCTCAGCATTTCGACTTTTTTATAAAAGTGCATAATGAAAAAAAAATGTTCCTCCTCTAAAATATTATTTTTATTTTTCTCCTGCCTGGCCCTGATACTCTTCTGTACCAGGAAATGCAACTTTTGAATTGTTGATTAACATAATTGTAAAAAAAAAAAAAAAAAAAAAAAAAGCCATAAATGTTTTTTTTTTAATAATTATGTTAATCAACAATTCAAAAGTAACGACTGATTTTCATTATTTAATTTTCAATACATTTTTATTTATTGTTGCTTTTGTAGGTTTCAAGTGATTTCAGTGAGAATTGTGGGTTTTTCCTTCTTTAACTGAGGGGTACCAACAATTTTGTCCACGTGTGTATATATATATATATATATATTGGCACATATCTATTCAAGTCCCACCCAGTCCTTCAACCGGTCTATTGAGATATATGAAAAAAAAAAGCTTAGACGAAGTAAAATTTAACTTTAACATCAAATCATCCATGTGGTCGTCGTCAAACTCCTAATTTCCCGGATTACCGAGCTGCACATTCTCCACCGACTCCCTGGAGCTCATCATGGGAGATCCTCACTGCTTTCAGACTCTGATCGACCCCTGCAGGGAACGAGGTGGCACATCACCCGGTTCCTCTCACTGTGACGAGTGTTTTCTTAGCATTTGCAAACATTTGTCCTGATCTCCAGGAGATTCACCTTCAATTTAGTCCAGCAATTTACCCAGGGATCATAGCTGTCTAAATCAGGGGTGTCAAACTCATTTTGCTTGGCGGGCCGGATTTGACCCATTTTTTTCTCGCGGGCCGCACGCTCAAAATAACAAAAATGGTGCGAACATTTTTTTCTCTAATTCTTTTTTTTTTTACTATTGTTATCTAATCCAATATCAGTTTAGTTAATTTTAAAGGAAATATGCACTTTGTTTACACTCTAATTGAAAATGAATGAATGAATGAATGAATGAATGAATGAATGAATGAATGAATGAAAATATATTTATTTCGGTCAGGTCATTCATAATGTAGTCACCACTGAAAGCATTAGTTCACATAAAAAAACAAACGAGACCTAACCGAAAAGGAACAGGCTGAAGCTATTGCTTATTTACGCCTACCCTTCTCACATGATCAACTTATTCAGATCAAACATACAAAACATCATACAAAAAAATAAATCATATTGTTTACACAATCCAAAAACATAATTCCGTAATAGTTTCATCTACTGGATCCCTCATAATTTTCAAACACTTTAAACTTAAACAAACGTTTGAAAGCATAAATCGACCGGCACATCTTCAATTTTTCATCAAGTGCATTCCATATATTTACTCCCCTTACAGTAATACATTGATCTTTAATTTTAGTCCTAGACTTTGGTTTTTCAATCATACGATTCCCTCGAAGCTCATATCTACTTACTCTTATTTTAAACATGCTTACAATTTTACTAGGGAACAATCTGTTGAACACTTTGTACATTATCAGTGCTATTTTGTATTCCACTAAATCCAAGAATTTAAATGCCCTTAATTTAATAAATAGTTCATTTGATGGTTCTCTATAACTTGATTTTGTGATAATCCTTACCGCTCTTTTTTGAAGAATAAAGATCGGTTTAGTATGGGTAAAATATGCACTCCCCCATATTTCTAAACAGTATGTAATGTATGGAAAAAACATAGTACAATACAAAATATATAAAGCACGCTGGTTCAACATATCTTTTACCTTATATAATATGGCTATCGATTTAGCTAATTTAGATTTGACATGATTAATATGCATCTTCCAATTTAATTTATGGTCCATGATGACACCTAAAAATTTTGTCTCAAACACCCTTTCTATTTCTGTATCTTATATTCTCAATTTAACTACCTTATCTATTTTACGGTTCCCAAATATCATAAACTTTGTTTTACTTATATTTAAAGATAACTTATTTACATCAAACCATTTCTTTACGAGTTTCATCTCATTTTCAACAGTAGCTATAATTTCAGTTAACTGGTCCCCGGAACAAAAAAAATTTGTATCATCTGCAAAAATGATACAATTCATACTTTTAGACACTTTGCAAAGTTCATTCAGATACAAAATAAATATTATTATTATTCTTATTATTATTATACATATCATAATTATGTAAAATATATTTCTTCAGGATCTTTTCTTGAAATTTTTCATTTTTTTTCAAATGATGTAAGATACTTTTAATATCATTTTACAAAGATAAACAGAAACAAGTATGTTTTTTTTATATTTCGCTTTTTTATAGGAAATTTAATTAAAAGCAAAATCTTTCTTGTTACATCCGAGAGTGTTTCTTTGTGATTTAGAGATTTTTCCAGTACAATTAAGTGTATTTATTTTTAAAAATTGGCGCGGATATTTACGCCAGTGTGCCGAAAAAGTCAGCACTTCTTTTTTAACTGTTTTTCTTTGTCACTATCCTCGTATTCAAAACTGAAATTCTCAGAATAAATATCTTCTATCATCTTTTTTAGCAGTGATATTTTTCCTAATAAAATATATAATAGTAGTCGGTTAATAAAAATAAACGACCGTCTACAAAGAAATAAAATCGGCAAATGCATTCTAGAAAACTAAAACAATGTTGAAAACTGCTCTATTTGTGGAATAACGATGGATTTGTAGAAGAAATATATTATCGGATATGCTGCGATTCATGGCAATTATTTATGCCTTCCTTTTTAGTAAATTAACATTTCAGTTTTTTGCGTTGGGAACTTCTCTCGGGCCGCATGAAAATCTCTCTCGGGCCGCACATTTGACACTCCTGGTCTAAATAGACCAGGGGTCGGCAACCTTTTTGACATGGAGTGCCAGTGTGAAATTTTCTTGTGAATGAATGTGCCATAATCAACAGCAGGCTAAAACAAAGTTACATTAAGGTATGACACAAAATACAAAAACATTTCCAACACACCTGGAATTATATTCTATACAGGCCACATGCAAGCATATTTTACAAGCATCAGAACAGCTTGTCCTAAAAAAAGAGGAAAATTCTTGACGCGGACGAGTGAGGGCGCATCGCGCCCAAACCCTCTAGGGGGGTCCGGGGGCATGCCCCCCCGGAAAATTTTGAAAAATAGACTCAAAATGGTGCATTCTGGTGGTCTCAAAGCTCCATAATCACATCTTTTATCAATGCAAGAATACACACAAAAAATCTGAATTTTTGCAAAGAATGATGCATTTTGATAACATAATAACACACATTCATCATCATGGCTAATGCTTCATGCATGAATAAATCTTGAAATCAAGATAATCATATCTTAAACTTCTACAATGGCCAGAATCCCCCTTTCACACCTAAATTAATTGACAAAACTACAAAAGACAAGCAGCTCCTTGTCTTTCAGAACTGTAGTGTGGAACTCCGAACAGGTCTGCTCAAAGTTCAGTGATGAGGAGCTCCACTGAACTATTTGTTATAATTTTGATTATTTAATTCTTTATTGATTACATAAAATATTCAAATTTTTTGAGATTTTTTATTTGGGGTTTTCATTAGCTGTGGGCCATAATCATCAAAATTAGAACAAATAAAGGCTTGAAATATCTCACTTTGCATGTAGTGGGAAATAATATATTTGTTTCACCTTTAGTTGAATTTATTGAAACTAATTAAGTTTAGCAATATATTCTAATTTTCCGACCTTCACTTGTATATTATGACCAATAAATAAGAGCATAATAAATGTCCCGTATCACACCATATCAAGCTCAGAAGCTCAGGGGATGTTTCAGGTATGAGGAACTGTGCAACAGATGCCTGGCTCCTCTGTGACGTTATATTACGTTTGTGGAGGTTCCTGCAGCATGCTGCCTGACACACCTCCGGGAGACCTCTGTTTCCTCTTTTAGGACGAGGTGGGGTGTCTGGAGCCTCTGGAGACATCTTGACTTGACTTTTTTTTTTGTTTAAAGCCGCGCGTGTCGGTGCAGTTAGCAGCAGTGAGAGGTAAAGGCTGATTTATGGTTCTGCGTCAGACACACGCAGAACCTACGCCGTACGTTGCGGGTCGCCGCGTACTCTACGCCGTAGGCTCTGCGTCGATTTAACGCGGAACCATAAATGAGGCTTAACTAGGCAACGGAGCGCAAAGGGGTTCCGTATTGGTTCAATACGGAACGCAACTTTTAATTCCCAATTACGTAACAATTCCGTATTTCAAGGGGCGGGTGGCAAGCCCACACTCATCTCTGCACAGCCTACCTGCTGCAAAAAAGCAGTGCTGCTGCTTTTTTGTCCCGCTGCAAAAATGTGTTTTAAACTGAGCTGCCGCTCCTCTTCATTTCTGCTGCTGCCGCGTCCTGGCTGTCTGTCTGTGAAGGCTGATTTATGGTACTGCGTTAAATCGACGCAGAACCTACGCCGTAACCCTACTTTTTTTTTTTTTTTCCCGTTCCGCGGAAACCGCGGACATTTTTTGCTGAGACCAACCGAGCGGGCCTTTTCCAGTGTGCCAATGATTATGCCGCCGCGTGCCAATCATGGCACGCGTGCCTGAGGTTGCCGACCCCTGAAATAGACCCTTCAGCCAATAGTTCTGGCACACGGCTCAGCGTGTCTTCCCCCGATACGTTATTTAAAGCGCCTTGTTCATGTCATCTCCCAAAGAGTTTGAGATGCCTGATGTGATCCAGACGAGACGCTCTTCCCGTCTTGATTGATTAGATATAATGTCGGCGTGTGGCTGTAGCTTTGTGTCTGTGTGAATTTATGTGTTTGTGTGAGTGATATGTTTTCCAATGACAGGCCAAGTACTTTCCATTCATCAATCCACAGTTTCAGATACACAGTTTCTTTTTTTTCTGCGTGAAATGTATCTCCTTCATCGTAGAATCAGTATATTCTGAACGGCACAAACCACAGTCGGGCGTCAATAAACAATCACTAAAAGCCTCACAATTTAAATACTGTCTGGTAATATATTAGCTGGAAATATTGTCAGAAAGGTGCAGGTAGTATATTAAAAGTTGGGTCGGAGATGTTGGAAAACCCAGTAAGAATTAGTACGGAGCCCCTCTGGTGACATTTGAATAAAATAAAATAATGTGTCACGAGATAATTAATGCGTGGCCACGAGTTATTAATGCGTAGCCACGAATTGTTAATGCGTGGCCACGAGTTATTAATGCGTAGCCACGAATTGTTAATGCGTGGCCACGGGTTATTAATGCATGGCCACGAGTTATTAATGCGTGGCCACGAGATAATCAATGTGTGGCCACGAGATAATTAATGCGTGGCCACGAGTTATCAATGCGTGGCCATGAGTTATCAATGCGTGGCCATGAGTTATCAATGCGTGGCCACGAGATAATCAATGCGTGGCCATGAGTTATCAATGCGTGGCCAAGAGTTATTAATGCGTGGCCACGAGATAATTAATGTGTGGCCACGAGATAATTAATGTGTGGCCAAGAGTTATTAATGTGTGGCCAAGAGTTATTAATGCGTGGCCAAGAGTTATTAATGCGTGGCCACGAGATAATCAATGCGTGGCCATCAGTTATCAATGCGTGGCCACGCATTGATTATCTCGTGCCCACGCATTATTTTACTGGTGGATGGCATTATAACCTACTGTCTGGACTTCGTGGATGCAACTTCCTTGGTGGGATGGTTATTCATCATTAATAACAGTAATTATAGTCTATTTATATTAAAGAGCAAGAGTATTGTCATGGCGAGTGTAGTTATAACATGTGACATTTGAAAAAAACAAAATAATGCGTGGCCACGCATTAATAACTCGTGGCCATGCATTGATTACTCGTGGCCACGCATTGATTATCTCGTGGCCACGAGATATTTTATTTTTTTCAAATGTCACCAGAGGGGCTCCGTAATTAGTGAGATTCTGAAAACGTTAATTTTAAACTTCCCCTGCCAAGGCTGCAGAAACAGAGGTTCAGACCGACAACCCAACAGCCCAGTGGCTTCACTTGACACAATTTGGTAGCGTTTTAGAAAACATTGACTTACTTGTTGGCTAAAGACATTTCCTGAACAAGCAAACCTTTACTGATAAGAGTTGTGGCATCCTCTCTTTTTTCCACCTCCGGTTTGTTTCTGGCAGATCCATAAGTAGAGGGACTGGAAACTTCTAATGCCAGACTTTTGACAGCCCCGAGGCGGAACTGTGCTGTAAAGTAATTAAATTGATGAGCCGTCTCCATTGCTGGAGGACGGTTCTGTGGATCATTAAGGCCTCAAATCGATGGTCCTTTTGCTGTTTGTGTCAAGCAATGATAAACACTTATGGAGCAATTTTGTCTTTTTTTTTTTTTTTTTCTTCATCATAGTATTTTAGCTGAGAAAATATTCTGTGACTTGCACAGAAATCCTTTGGGGGGGAGTCTGCCTGCATTTCTGGCACACTGATCACTCAACATGGTGTAATTTGCACAGATACTGATCAAAAATCATGAATAAACATGCAGTCATTAAACATTCATCAGTAAGTAATCACTCCGTAACCACTGACTGATGCACTGAAGACTAATATTAACACACTCGCTTGTAATGGTTGGTTTTTTATAGTTTTTTTTTTTATAAACTGTGCTGTGATAATTAATCCCAATTCATGATATTAAATCATATCCCCTGCTCACAAACCCTGAAAATGTTTATCCATTTCGGCTGTTTTAACACATATTCTGCAAACGTTAAGGAGTGATATAAATTACAAAACTCAAAAACTTCAAAAACTTTTGACAAACATTCAAGTGTTGAGTAAATTGTAAGAAATTTGCTCTTTTTGAATTTAATTACATTTCTTTTCTTTACTCCCCCATAATACCGTCTTTATTAATTTTATTTTCTGCATATATATGCCTTAGGTTTTTACCAACATGGTATTAACCATTAATATATATGCATAAAATAAAATAAATAAAGACGGTATTATGGGAGATTTTTAATATATAATATATATCATAGATATTTATTTTATTTGTGTATATATATATATATATATATATATATATATATATATATATATATATATATATATATATATATATATATATTAATTAATTAGGGCCCGAGCACCTTCAGTGCGAAGGCCCTATTGTATCTGTAGGAATTTTTCTTTTTTCTTTCTTTCTTTCTTTCTTTCTTTCTTTCTTTCTTTCTTTCTTTCTTCTGACGAAAGGAGGGCCTTTTTGCCCCCCTAAACGTGCCCAAAAAGTCACCAAATTTTGCATGCAAGTCAGGCCTGGCGAAAAATTTGATATTTAATGGTTTACATTAATGGGCGTGGCAAAATGGCTCAACAGCGCCCCCCGGAAAACTTTGTGCCTCAAGCCCCACAATACGGTTTGACGTACATGCACGAAAATCGCTACACACCTGTATCAGTACACAACTTAAAGAAAAGTCTCTTGGCGCCATGGCCGAAACCGAACAGGAAGTCAGCCATTTTGAATTAATCGTGTCACTTTGGCGCAATTTATGCCATTCCTTCGGCAGTTAATACGGCCCGAACCGTAACGTGCACCCAGGTGTGTTATACATCAAAACGTGCGTCTCCATCCTGCGACACCACGCATTACTTTTCTCTTTCAAAAGCGTTACCGTGGCGACGCTAGACGCCAAAAAGCGCGCCCACTGTTCATCTGGTTGGTTCAGACAGAAAAAACTTTGCGCCTCAAGCCCCATAATACGGTTTGACGTACATGAATGAAAATCGGTACACACCTGTATCATGTCGCAACTTAAAGAAAAGTCTCTTGGCGCCATGGCCGAAACCGAACAGGAAGTCGGCCATTTTGAACATTCTGAATTAATCGCGTAATTTTGGAGCAATATGAGCCATTCCTTCGAGAATTAATACGGCCCGAACCGTAACGTGCACCCAGATGTGTTATACATCAAAATGTGCGTCTCCATCCTGCGACTACGCGCATTACTTTTCTCTTTCAAAAGTGTTACCGTGGCGACACTAGACGCCAAAAAGCGCGCCCCCCTTCATCTGATTGGTCCATATTTGATAGTTCCCCAAAAGCCACCAAATTTTGCATGCAAGGCAGGCCTGGCGATAAATTAGATTTTTCATGGTTTGTATTAATGGGCGTGGCAAAATGGCTCAACAGCGCCCCCTGGAAAACTTTGTGCCTCAAGCCCCACAATACGGTTTGACGTACATGCACGAAAATCGCTACACACCTGTATCATGTCACAACTTAAAGAAAAGTCTCTTGGCGCCATGGCCGAAACCCAACAGGAAGTGGGCCATTTTGAATTAATTGTGTAATTTTGGTGGAATTTATGCCATTATTTCGGCAATTAATACGGCCCAAACCGTAACGTGCACCCAGGTGTGTTGTACATCAAAATGTGCGTCTTCATCTTGCGACTACGCGCATTACTTTTCTCTTTCAAAAGTGTTACCGTGGCGACGCTAGACGCCAAAAAGCGTGCCCCCCTTCATCTGATTGGTCCATATTTGATAGTTCTCCAAAAGTCACCAAATTTTGCATGCAAGGCAGGCCTGGCGATAAATTTGATATGTCATGGTTTGCATTAATGGGCGTGGCCTAACGGCTCAACAGCGCCCCCTAGAATACTTTTATCTGCCATAACTTTTGAAAGGTTTGACATAAAGAGTCGTGGGTGGTGTCATGGGACTCGGTATTGAGTCCTTGACCATAATTGGTGAAAATTAGCCCCGCCCCTTCTTCTGATTGGTTGTCCCGATTTTCTGCTATAACTTTTGAATGGTTTGACATAGAGAGTCGTGGGTGGTATCATCAGATTCTGTATGGAGTCCTTGACCTTCATTGGCCTGAATTAGCCCCGCCCCTTCTTCTGATTGGTTGTCCCTTTTTTCTGCTATATCTTTTCAATGGTTTGACATAGGAAGTCGTGGGTGGTGTCATTTCTGATATGCTTATGGAGGCGGTGGCCGTGAGTGCGAGGGCCCGTTCATCGCTGCTTGCAGCTTTAATTTGTATTATTATTTTATTTTATTTTTTTAATTACTACCATCTTTAGTCTCCATGTACTTTTTACTGACATGAACATTTTAATTCTGATTACTTGTTGTGCCCCCACGCAGTACAAGTGTAGCTGCTTTATCCCATGTTATGGCTGGTTTGCATTAATTAAACTACTTTGTTGTTTTGTTTTCATACTGCCACAGCAGGGGTCTCATCCACATTGTGTGAGCTTTTATTTGCAGCGGTAGCTGAATTTACACCAGAGACAAAGCCTCAAGACATCTCTCATATGAATGCTGTGCCACTGTTATTATTATTATTATTATCATTAGGGCCCGAGCACTTGCAGTGCGAAGGCCCTATTGTATCTGTAGGAATTTTTCTTTATTCTTTTTTTTCTTCTGACGAAATTAGGTCCTTTAAGAGCGCCCCCTAGAAAACTTTGTGCCTCAAGCCCCACAATACGGTTTGACGTACATGCACGAAAATCGGTACACACCTGTATCATGTCACAACTTAAAGAAAAGTCTCGAAACCCAACAGGATGTTGGCCATTTTGAATGAATCGTGTCATTTTGGCGCAATTTATGCCATTTCTTCGGCCGTTAATGTGGCCCGAACCGTAACGTGCACCCAGGTGTGTTATAGATCAAAATGTGCGTCTCCATCCTGCGACGCACATTTTCCTTTACTTTACTTCTTTACTTTTCTAAGTCAAAAGCGTTACCATGGCGACGATAGACGCCAAAAAGCGCGCCCCCCCTCCCTTCATCTGATTGGTTGGTATTTGATAGTTCCTACTTTCTGCCATAACATTTGAATGGTTTGATATAGAGAGTCGTGGATAGTGTCATTTCTGATTTGCTTATGATGATAAGTTGAGTTTTATGTGAACAGCAAAGGCACTTTTTATAGTATTATTGACCTAGGAATGTGGGGACAACCCGGGGGAGGGGGTGGTAGCCATGAGTGTGAGGGCCCGTTCATCGCTGCTTGCAGCTTTAATTATTATTATTATTTTGAGACCCAGAGGTGGGGAGTAGTGGACAGTTTCTGTTAACCACTTATTAATATTTATAGTATATATAATATACAGACAAAAGGATTGAAAATGCCTTCTAACCTTCATGACACTGAAGTATTATTTTTGTTTGACGCTTAGTAAAACCCCTCGTCAGGGCGGGAGCTAACACGGCGGCAGAAGGCTTAAAATCCATTTTCAAAGTCGGTCCCCTCGAGGCCGACTGCTGCTCTTAAGACAGTTGAAATGGGTATCCCACAAATGTATGTATTTATTTTTTCTTCAATACTCACAGGTTCCAGCAATAACAGGCCAGAAGCCTATAAGCCAGTTTTCTCATCATTGTATGAAGCTTTTTGGAATCTGCAAGAGAGAAAACAAACAAACAGAAATGGGAACAGGCAGAGACACAAACATAGGGCTGGGCGATATGGACCAAAAGTCATATCTCGATATTTTCTAGCTGAATGGCGATACTCGATATATATCGATATTTTTTCTGTGCCATAACTGGGGTTTCCCCCAAAGCATCATAGCATAGCATCTCTGTTAGCATCTCTGTTAGCATCTCTGTTAGCTTCATTTTTTCTGAGGCAAACCCTTAAAAGTTTTAATACAAAGCCTCGTGCCAAATGTCACACAGGTTCCTTTATTAACAGAGGTCTGCACAATATCAAAATGTATAAAACAAATGAAATAAAAATAAACTGCCTGCATATATAGAATAAAAATGCTTCTTGAATAAAATAAAACAAATATCCCTTTCCTGCATAACAATTAAATTAAAATACACTGTGCAATTAATACAATGTAGACAGTAACAGGCAGACTTTTCCACTGAGGTTGACAGTTGTGCAAATAACAAAACATTTGTGCAAATCTCAAATAAAACATTCAAGTCAATTTGTCACAAAATAAGCTATATCAAAATCATACATATATATATATTTTTTTAATAATCGATATAATCGATATTGTCTCGTACCATATCGCGTTTGAAAATATATCGATATATATTAAAATCTCGATATATCGCCCAGTCCTACACAAACAGCAACCGTTCCAGGGGCCTCATGAGCAAAACGTGCGTGGATTTCAACGTGAATCCGTGCATGGAATTTCCACGTACGCAAAAAAAAAATCAGATGTTCAAAACTGTGCGTACTCCCAAATCCACGCAGGTTTCATTTGACAATCAGCGTGGAAGCACAACAGTGCGCCCCGTCTCCTCCCTTAAATACATACATTTGTATATGATAATGAGGATAATTATCCATTGAGCCAACGGACAAAACCTCAGAAAAGTGCGTACGCCAGCCTTGGTGTGTGCATGAAAGACCGCAACTTTCTACGTTCAAATCAATTTTCGATCATACGACCGTGAGCGTAGAAAGTGGCGTACGCACGTTTTTTGTGCGGCGCACGTTTCAAACATGAGGCCTCAGGTCTCTAAAACTGAATCAGGACTAGGCTACCGTGATGGGTTTCCCACAAATTAAATTATTGTCAGAGCCAAGTTTTAATTTCAGGGGACATTGTTTCAGTCTATTTTATCTGTCTTCCCTTTTCTGCATCTTCTGAGCCCGAGAAGACGGCGGTTTATTTTTGTGACCAGCTCTGGATTCAGACAGATAATTGACCCTTTGTCTGTGTTCTGATTGGTCAGATTGGACATAGTCGCTCCAGCGTGTCCTGGGTCTTCCCTGGGGTCTCCTCCCGGAGAGACATGCCTGGAACACCTCCCTAGGGAGGAGGGACATGCCTGGAACACCTCTCTAGGGAGGATCCAGGAGGATCCGGTACAGATGCCCAAGCCACCTCAGCTGACTCCTCTCAATGTGAAGGAGCAGCGACTCGACTCCGAGCTCCTCCCGGGTGACCGAACTCCTCACCCTATCTCTAAGGGAGCGTCCAGCCGCCCTGCGGAGGAAACTCATCTCTAAGGGAGCGTCCAGCCACCCTGCGGAGGAAACTCATCTCTAAGGGAGCGTCCAGCCACCCTGCGGAGGAAACTCATCTCTAAGGGAGCGTCCAGCCACCCTGCGGAGGAAACTCATCTCTAAGGGAGCGTCCAGCCGCCCTGCAGAGGAAACTCATCTCTAAGGGAGCGTCCAGCCACCCTGAGGAGGAAACTCATCTCGGCCGCTTGTATCCGCAATCTTGTCCTTTCGGTCACTACCCAAAGTTCATGACCATAGGTGAGGGTAGGGGCGTAGATTGACCGGTAAATCGAGAGCTTCGCCTTTCGACTCAGCTCCCTCTTCACCACGACGGTCCGGTACATCGACCGCATTACTGCGGACGCTGCACCGATCCGTCTGTCAATCTCCCGCTCCATTGTTCCCTCACTCATGAACAAGACCCCGAGATACTTGAACTCCTCCACCTGAGGCAGGACTTCTCCACCCACCCGGAGAAGGCACGCCACCCTTTCCCGGTGGAGAATCATGGCACCGGTTTTGGAGCTGCTGATTCTCATCCCTGCCGCGTCGCACTCGGCCTCAAACCGCCTCAAAACTCACATCAATCAGTCAGGGACTAATCAGACGGCTGACAAAGGGTCAATTGCCACGGAAGCAAAGCAAGTTCACCACCCTTCATTTTGGTTTGTTTAAATTTTTTTCTAGCAAAGCAACAATTAAAGAACAGCAGTGAGGACACATACATCTGATCTGATCATCAGAAGATCTGATTCTGATGGGATAAACCTAAAAATCTGATTCTCGCTGGCAGTCCAAACCTAGCTCAGAAAATTTGAATGTAGTTAAGATTAATTGATAAATCCTCTGAGACTAATGAAGATTATACATCAAATTAGACTCAATAAACTCTTAACTAATAATAATAATTTAGCTAATTGAGCTTTTATTCTCACTATATTGTAACATGAAACAAGCTCTGCCTGTGTTGTGAATAACAGGATCTTTGATTAACAATAAATTAGCATTTTTGGATGTAGAGTAGGTTGCCATGGTGACCATTTCAATGATCTGGTTGTACACGTGTTTGTAAATTAGTGCTTTTTTTTTGTATGTTGGAGGCAGAAGTGAATAATACTCCCACTGGCTGTGTTTATCATTCACACCTCCACACCTATTTATCCAAGAGAGTGGTTCTAAAGCAGTGATTATTCGGTAGTTTTGTAGAACCAACGTTAATTGTTCCAGTTCCGAAGACAAGGTGCCCCAAAGTACAGAATGATTTTAGGCCGATTGCTCTGATCTCTCTTGTCATGAAAACCTTCGAAAAAATCGTAAGAAATGCAATTTTAAGAGAGACTCAGTCTGATATGGACTAATTCCAGTTTGCCTATAGGCCACGGCGAGGCGTTGAAGACAAACGGTAAAGGAACACATGCCCCACTTTTATTTATTAACTTCCAACGATCCAACCCCATATTTTAATAGAAAGACTTTTAGACCAATATCAAAAACTTTTCTTTTTTTTTTTGTCCGTCAATGTTTTGTTTTGTTATTCTCCTGTTTGTCTCGTGTCACTGTCACTGTACTGTATGGTGTTTAGTTTAGTTTTTAGTTTAGTTTATTTTGTTTTGGTCATTTGCATTTTAAGATGTTTGCATATACACACTGTATATGTATACACACAGGTATAAATATATATATTATATATATGTACACATTTCCTTTTTTTTTTTTTTTTTTTTGACCAAAAAGGTACAGCCTGAAGCCTCATGGCTTATTTTGCCTATCCTTTTCACCAAAGGCAGACTTCAGAAACAAAAGATACTAATAAGAAGAAAACCAAACGAACGAACAAAACAAAGAAAACGAACAAAGAAAATGAACAAAGAAGAGAAGAAAAATAAATGTGGTCACTCACGATTGAGGACAGCTGCAGGAGGAAAGTTGCATAATTTAGACAGTTGAATATGAAGATAATTTATATTAGTGTTCTATATTTATCTATTATTTTAGATTTATAATTAGGGCCCGAGCACTTGCAGTGCGAAGGCCCTATTGTATCTGTAGGAATTATTCTTCTTCTTCTTATTGTTCTGACAAAAGGAAGGCCTTTTTGCCACCCTAAACGTGCCAAAAAAGTCACCATATTTTGCACCCAAGCCAGGCCTGGCGAAAAATTTGATATTTAATGCTTTGCATTATTGGGCGTGGCAAAATGGCTCAACAGCGCCCCCTTGAAAACTTTGTGCCTCAAGCCCCACGATACGGTTTGACTTACATGCACGAAAATCGGTACATCCCTGTATCATGTCACAACTTAAAGAAAAGTCTCTTGGAGTCATGCCCGAAACCGAACAGGATGTCGGCCATTTCGAATTAATCGTGTCTTTTTGGCGAAATTCATGCCATTCCTTCGGCAGTTAATACGGCCCGAACCGTAACGTGCACCAAGGTGTGTTATACATCAAAATGTGTGTCTCCATCCTCCGACACCACGCATTACTTTTCTCTTTCAAAAGTGTTACCGTGGCGATGCTAGACGCCAAAAAGCGCGCCGACCCTTCATCTGATTGGTTCAGACAGAAAAAACTTTGTGCCTCAAGCCCCATAATACGGTTTGACGTACATGAACGAAAATCGGTACACACCTGTATCATGTCGCAACTTAAAGAAAAGTCTCTTGGCGCCATGGCCGAAACCGAACAGGAAGTCGGCCAATTTGAACATTCTGAATTAATCACGTAATTTTGGAGCAATATATGCCATTCCTTCGAGAATTAATACGGCCCAAACCGTAACGTGCACCCAGGTGTGTTATACATCAAAATGTGCGTCTCCATCCTGCGACTACGCGCATTACTTTTCTCTTTCAAAAGTGTTACCGTGGCGACGCTAGACACCAAAAAGCGCGCCCCCCCCCTTCATCTGATTGGTCCATATTTGATAGTTCCCCAAAAGGCACCAAATTTGGCATGCAAGCCAGGCCTGGTGGTAAATTTGATATTTCATGGTTTATATTAATGGCCGTGGCAAAATGGCTCAACAGCGCCCCCCGGAAAACTTTGTGCCTCAAGCCCCACAATACGGTTTGACGTACATGCACGAAAATCGCTACACACCTGTATCATGTCACAACTTAAATAAAAGTCTCTTGGAGTCATGGCCGAAACCGAACAGGAAGTCGGCCATTTTGAAATCTGATTGGTCCATATTTGATAGTTCTCCAAAAGTCACCAAATTTTGCATGCAAGCCACACTTGGCAATACATTTGATATTTCATGGTTTGCATTAATGGGCGTGGCCTAACGGCTCAAAAGCGCCCCCTAGAATACTTTTCTCTGCCATAACTTTTGAATGGTTTGACATAGGAAGTTGTGGGTGGTGTCATCAGATTCTTTATGGAGTCCTTGACCTTCATTGGCCTGAATTAGCCCCGCCCCTTCTTCTGATTGGTTGTCCCTTTTTTCTGCTATAACCTTTTAATGGTTTGACCTAGGAAGTCGTGGGTGGTGTCATGGGACTCTGTAATGAGTCCTTGACCTTCATTGGCCTGAATTAGCCCCGCCCCTTCTTCTGATTGGTTGTCCCTTTTTTCTGCGATAACTTTTGAATGGTTTGACGTAGGAAGTCGTGGGTGGTGTCATTTCTTATATGCTTATGGGGGGCGGTGGCCGTGAATGCGAGGGCCCGTTCATCGCTGCTTGCAGCTTTAATTTTTTTTAAATTTGTAAATTGAGCTACTTTTTTTTAGTTCCTCATCCAGGCGGTTCCATAGTTTAACCCCTTCGACACTGATACACCTTGACATTATTTTTGTTCTTGGCCATTTCTGCTCAAAAATGCCATAGCCCCTTAGGTTGTGCCTGCTTTCCCTCACCAGTTAGTTAGTTAGTATTTACCTGGAACAACTCCAGGACACAGTGTGGGAGCATCTGGTTGTGTTGCCTTGTACATTGTTATTGCTGTCTTGAATTTGATTAAATTGTATAATTTTATGGTGTTTGACCAGATGAAAAGTGGATTTGTTGGTGCGTAGTATTCGGCATGGTTGACAATTCTGATTGCTTTTTTTTGGAGTAGAAATATTGGATTTATATTTGTTTGATAGTTGTTCGATAGTTTTGTGTTTTAAGTTTCTACTTTTTACCTGCAAACAAATCTACCTTCGTGTATCAAAAAGTTACCTTACCGTAGTTAAAATAACGTGAAGTTGCGGATTCCTGCTTTTTTCACGACTCCTCTAAGTAATTCATGGTGACCTTGGAGTAAACTTGCTGGGATTTACTGTACGCTCCCGGGAAGATTGGGAACTGTCTTGAAATGTTTTGACATGTGGAAAATCTCTCACTGCAGATTTGATGGATTAAAATGTTTCCTTGGAAATGGCCTGTTAACTCTTCTCCGACTGATTCGCAGCAGTGATCCGAGATCATTGCCGATTTTTCTGCACCTTGTAATTTTGGCGAACACACGTCAATGTTCCAGACCAGCGAAGCGCTAAACTATGTGCTTGCCGACGACCAATTAATCAAGTAAATGTGATTAACACCTCCCAGCTAGTACTTAAACTTCTTTTCTAAATAGTAAGGGTTTATTTAACCTTTGATTATTACCTGACGCCTTTATTGACGCCTTTCAAGAAAAAGCCAGAGACGGAGACAGAGTCCCGTTTCGCCTCTGAACGCGGACCAAAGGAAGACTGGCGGTCCTGCATGCATTCGTTTTGTTGGCATGGGTTGCGGAGTGAAAGTTTTGTGGGATTAGAGTTATTGCCATTCAGGGTGTATCGCCGCTTTTGTTTGGAGGTTTCTGCATTTAGCATTCAGAGCGGTTGCTTGTTTTTTTTTATTTTTTGTTTAACTCTTATTGTGCAAGGAATTAAATGTTATAACTTCTTTCCTGGCTTTTTAAAACTTTTCGACACATCCGCAGGGCTTGAGTGGCCATCTGGCACCTCCCCAGTGGGTTTGCATGCCTTTCGGCCAGACAAACGCCTTTTCTTTCTCTGTTGCTTTTTCCTTTCTGTCTAGCCGGGGAACAAAACAGGTAGGCAGTTCATTTTTCATTTACTCTGAGCTGTCCCGATGAAAAACCCCTCGCCTTAGTTAACGTATTAAACTACACATCCAAGCAAAACATAAAAAAAAAAAAAAAGTTTAGAAAGTCATAAGGGGTGTGCAGAGAAAAATAAATACCTGACCAAAAGAAGCCCCTCAGGCTGATGCTGTCGCAGCGAGTGACGAGGGAGCGCTAACCTTGGTATGAGCAGGCGCTAACGACGGGCTGTCTGACCAACTCAATAAGGTGTACCACGTTGGATAGTAATTTATCATGTCCACAAAGACACTTCAGTCAATCAATCAATCAAACTTTATTCATAAAGCACTTTTCATACATATATGTAGCACCCGTCAACAGGAGGGGTGGAGAAGTCCAGCATCATCCAGCCAAATAAATAAAATAATAATTACATAAAAAATAAAATTATAATAATTTAATGAATAAATAAAATAATGGTAATTTAATAGAAAAATAAAATAATAAATACATGAAATTGTAATAAATACATAAATAAATTAAATAATAATTAAATAAATTAAATAATAATAATTACATAAATTAAATAATAATTGAATAAATAAATACAATCAAATAATAACAATCATTAGAATAAATCAAAAATAAATAAATGAAAAAAAGGTTTTGATAAAATTGAAATAAAATAATAGTAATTTAGTAGAAAAATAAAACGATAATAAATAAATAAAATAATAAATACATAAATAAATACAATAATAATAATTAAATAAATCAAATAATAATAATTAAATAAATAAATACAATCAAATAATAATATTAATCATTAGAATAAAACTATATATAATAAATAAAAGAAAAAGCTTTTGATAAAACTGAAATAGTACTTTAAAAGGAGATAAAAAGCTATTAATTAAAAGCAATACTAAAAAAGTGGGAGTTTAGCCTTTTTTAAATATCAACATTCTCTGTGGCCCTCAGGTCCACCAGCAAGCTTTTCCACAGTCGTAAAGTCACTTAAAATCAATCCTGACTTCCACTGGTACATGTGCTACACAGAGAGTATTAGAGTTTTGACAGCGTAAAGTCAAATCCCACAGAGGAAGATGTGCACTTTCATGTAGCTGTCATGTTTTTTTCTTTTTCTCACAGCTCAACGCATCATACACCTAATGCACCTTTGTTCTCCTGCAAATGTGACTTTCATTCTTTCCACTGACTGTAACCAGTACTCGAGTTGTAAAAAAAAATCAGGGAGGATGGTGGATTTTATCATATGGGGACAGATAATTTGTGCTGATTACAAATAATATAATATATTACAAATAATAGCAGTGACCAAAACAGCTGCAGAAATACTGCAGGAATGACATAGCAGCAGTTAAATGCAGCCTTCTGTAAGCTTTAAATATCCACTGGGCTTACATCAAATACATCAAAACACAACAATAAAAAACACTTTTCTGAACTTATCAATATGACTCTGTCCTTCACAGGATAAGTAACATGGATCACTGCAAAAACTCACAATCTTAACAAGAATATTTGTCTTATTTCTAGTTAAAATGTCTCATTTTAGTAAAGAAATCTCATTACACTTAAAACAAGACTCATCACTGGAAAAAAAACAACAATTTTCACCTGTTTCAAGTAGATTTTCACTTGAAATAAGTAGAAAAATCTGCTAGTTGTAATAAGAAGATAAATCTTGTTCCACTGGCAGATTTTTCTACTTATTTCAAGTGAAATTTTGCTTGAAACAGGTGAAAATTGTCAAATAAGTTATTTTTCTGGTGTTATTTTTCTGGTGATGACTCTTAATGTTGAAATAGCAGTAAAACCACATTCATTGATGAAATGACATAAGGGATGGAAAGGAGGGATGGCAGTTTTACAGGGGGGATGATTTGGACCGTTTTTATTTCAGGGGGGGATGATTTGGACCGTTTTTATTTCAGGGGGGATGATTTGGACCGTTTTTATTTCAGGGGGGGATGATTTGGACCGTTTTTATTTCAGGGGGGGATGATTTGGACCGTTTTTATTTCAGGGGGGATGATTTGGACCGTTTTTATTTCAGGGGGGATGCCATCCCCCTCATCCCCCCTCAATTCGAGTACTGACTGTAACTGTCAGCAGGGCAGCAAATATGTCCTTTTCCTTCAAAGTCGTAGCCTTTCACGGCCAGAATACAGAAGATCTTCTGCTTCCACGGGTTTGAATGTGTTTCTGATTCATCACCGTCTCAAAAGAGAATTGATCTTTTTGGTAATGGCAGTTTGTCAACATTAACGGTGTGGCAGCTGACAGTGTTTGTTGTTTTATTCTCATAATACTGCTATGTATCTTACAGGAAATTACCGCTTTCCCAAAGTAGAAAGGTTAATGGGGACATTGAGTGTGATGCAGAGGTGGATGCTGGGAGATGGAAATGAGATGGTGGGGAAGGCGGCCGGGGCCAAAATGCTATATTTGTATGCAGATATATATGTACAAGGACATGCACAGACGTGGGCTATTACTGAAACAACCCATTTAGCCTCTCTGCCGGAGCTGCTCCTCCAGAGCAGAAGAAATATATTATTCTACTTTACCTATTGCGGCGACCTAAATACACGCTGTTTTTAATGCATATTTGGAATCAAATTAAATCCCCGTGAACTCACTGGTGGCGTTTTTTAAGTTGGCTGCAAAAGAAATATGTAAATAATAACCACGCAATAAACTGCACCTCAGCATGGTTTCACAAAATAGTTTAATCTTTAACTTCCTTTAAAAAGTCTTTAAAAGTCCCATTTTTGCTCAAATAAGGCCTTTAAATGTCTTAATTAGGGCCCGAGCACTGACAGTGCGAAGGCCCTATTGTATCTGTAGGAATTTTTCCTTTTTTTTCCTCCTTTTCCTTATTTTTCCGACGAAATGAGGGCCTTTTTTCCCCCCAAACGTGCCCCAAACGTCACCAAATTTTGCACGCAAGCCAGGCCTGGCAATAAATTTGATATTTAATGGTTTGCATTAATGGGCGTGGCCTAATGGCTCAACAGCGCCCCCTAGAAAAAAAAAAATATTTGAAACTCAACACACACATGCAGGGAAAGAAGGGTAAAAAGAGTAAAAAATATATAATTACAAAATATAAACAGTATATACATTGGAATGAAAAATAAAAAGTAAATAAATATAATAACATTTAAGTATTGAATTAATAAATAATATAAAAAGTAGTGCAGTACGGGAAAGAAAGAAAAACTGCAAAAAAAAAAACAGATAAAATTGCATGATTTTACAACGATTTGTTTGTATTTCCTGCCGTTTTTAATTTGAAAGCTTGTATTTTTATTGTAGGACAAATAAAGAAAAGTAATGGAGAAATATTTTGTTAGATATCGGCTCTGTTTTCAATTTAGCTGGAGCTGTGTTTCATTTCACAGTAAACACTGCCATTTATGAAGTTTAGAGATTGAGTAAATAGGGCTTCCTGCACGCAGGAAACTTTGCTGTTTCTTTCTAGGACATTGTTATATTCTGCTGCGCTGCTCTATCTGTCCTACTAATGGAAACACAAAGAGGCTTAGCAGATGGGAGGATATTAGTAGCACATTTTTCATGGCTTTACGTCCCTGTTGGGACGTTTCTGGTAGCTGTTTGGATGCAAGGTTGGAAAGATGCATGTGCAACTTCAAGCACCAATTCAGACTTTAATTTTGGGGCCGTCGAAACTCCAGTTGCTCATAAAAATTGAGAGAGAAAGCAGAAACTGTTTGTTCTTTTCTTGTATTGCATCCCAGAACGCAGGAATTTATTTATGTCAGCGGCACAAACTCCAAAAGTCAGGAACTAAATTTCAGAACAAATTTAAAATGCATAGAAATCTCAGCTGGTTAATGGTAAGAGAAAGATGACTTTATTCTTTATTAATATTTGTAAGAAATTTAAGAAAGGTAATTTTTTACTGTCAAAAACAAGGACAGACTATGGTAAAATAACGGTGATTTACAGAGCTGTCTGCATGGAACCCACTTTAACACTTTAAAATTGAAACATCTCTTGAATAGATACATATAAAACGTATTCAATTATTATTAAAGAAATAAAGAAATATTGTATATAGTATATGGGTATGTGTGTATATGTATATATATGTATATGTGTGTATATATATATATATATATATATATATATATATATATATATATATATATATATATATATATATAAATATATATATATACATATAAAAATATGTGTATTAGGGATGGGCGGTATGGACTAAAAAATTTATCATGATAATTTCTGGCATTTATCCCGATAACGATTAAAATGACGATAAAAAAATACCAATTCAACTCCATCTTTGTAACTATAAATCTATTTCATCATAATTTTTCTTCTTTCTTTCTTTCCGGCTCATTTCTTTCTTTCTTTCTTTCTTTCTTTCTTTCTTTCTTTCTTTCTTTCTTTCTTTCTTTCTTTCTTTCTTTCTTTCTTTCTTTCTTTCTTTCTTTCTTTCTTTCTTTCTTTCTTTCTTTCTTTCTTTCTTTCTTTCTTTCTTTCTTTCTTTCTTTCTTTCTTTCTTTCTTTCTTTCCACCAAAAGGGCCATTTCAAGCTTTTGTATAGCAAAAATCATTTTTGTATTTGCAAATATTGAATTAGTGTGAGGGACATCTGATTAATATGAAAATGTTGACTTCATGACAAATACATTTTATAATGATATTCAGAGAGGAACAACGGTGCCCACATCATGAAATAATAGGGGTGTAACAAGATATCGTTGCCACGAAATGTCGCGATACAAAAATGTCACGAAACGTGTCGTGGAGGTGACAAACTGTATCGCGATATTGGGATATTAATATATTGTGTTGACTAGTAACGACCGCGCCTCGACCCGCGGACCAAAATCTCACTCCGCTCAGAAGAAACTAGTACCGTTTTGCGGTCCCGTTTTGAGCTCATCAACATCTGTCTGTCTCACCAAATTCAGCGTTCAAACCGTACAGACTAGACGCCCGGAGACGGGAGATTTAGCTTCCACCTCACGGAGAGACTACATCATCAAATGAAAGCTGCAAGCAGCGATGAACGTTCCTCCACCCTTGTGCACGTTCTGGCTGCAGTGGAAGCTTGTATGACTTGATGTAGATTCTTCAGAACTGGACATTTAGGGCATGAAACCACCCACGACTCTCTATGTCAAACCATTCAAAAGTTATGGCAGAAAGTAAGAACTATCAGATATCGACCAATCAGATGAAGGGGGGCGCGCTTTTTGGCATCTATCGTCGCCACGGTAACGCTTTTGACTGAGAAAAGTAATTTGGTCGTTGCAGGATGGAGACGCACATTTTGATGTATAACACACCTGGGTGCACATTACGGTTCGGGCCGTATTACCTGCCGAAGAACTGGCATACATTTTGCAAAATTACACGATTAATTGAAAATGGCCGACTTCCTGTTGGGTTTGGGCCATGACGCCAAGAGACTTTTCTTTAAGTTGTGACATGATACAGGTGTGTACCGATTTTCGTGCATGTACGTCAAACCGTATTGTGGGGCTTGAGGCACAAAGTTTTCTAGGGGGCGCTGTTGAGACATTAGGCCACGCCCATTAATGCAAACCATTAAATATAAAATTTTTTGCCAGGCCTGGGTTGGTGCAAAATTTGGTGACTTTTGGGACACGTTTAGGGGGAAAAAAGGCCCTAATTTTGTTGGAAGACGGAAAAAAAAAACCCAAGAACATTTCCTACAGATACAATAGGGCCTTCGCACTGTAAGTGCTCGGGCCGTAATTAAGGCATTGGAAAATGAAAACATGCAGTTGTCACAAAAATATATAAACGAGAACTCTCTTGGGAGACAGATTATACAAAACAAATTGATCAACAACTTTCTGGCTCTCCCAATAGAACACCTGCCAAGTGTAATGAAGGGTAAACGTGCGATATATTGTTAACCTGTTGCAGCTCCCGCACGTCCCAAACGTTGAGCTCTCCGGTCTCAGATCTATTAACTGTATCTGGTGGATGCGATGCCAACAATCTCAGGAAAACAAGATTGGAGTCATTCATCACAGCCAGGCAGAGCTTTGGGAAGAGCTGTCGGTAATTTAGAATCACCGTGCAGCACTCCGGGCTGAACGAGAGTCCTTAAGGTTAAGATCGGCCCGGCCCACCAGACATTTGTTCTGTTCACACTTTATCTTTTCCACGCGATGGCTCAAGATTAGGGATGGGCGTTATGGACTAAAACATGTATACGATAATTTCTGGCATTTATCCTGATAACGATAAAAATAACGATAGAAAAAATACCAATTCAACTCCATCTTTTTAACTATAAATCTATCACCACATTCTTTCTTTCTTTCTTTCTTTCTTTCTTTCTTTCTTTCTTTCTTTCTTTCTTTCTTTCTTTCTTTCTTTCTTTCTTTCTTTCTTTCTTTCTTTCAGGCTCATTTCCTTCTTCCCTTCCTCTTTTCTCCCTTCCTTCCTTTCTTCCTTCCTTCCTTCCTTCCTTCCTTCCTTCCTTCCTTCCTTCCTTCCTTCCTTCCTTCCTTCTTCCCTTCCTTCCTTCCTTCCTTCCTTCCTTCCTTCCTTCTTCCCTTCCTTCCTTCCTTCCTTCCTTCCTTCCTTCCTTCCTTCCTTCCTTCCTTCTTCCCTTCCTTCCTTCCTTCCTTCCTTCCTTCCTTCCTTCCTTCCTTCCTTCCTTCCTTCCTTCCTTCTTCCCTTCCTTCCTTCCTTCCTTCCTTCCTTCCTTCCTTCCTTCCTTCCTTCCTTCTTCCCTTCCTTCCTTCCTTCCTTCCTTCCTTCCTTCCTTCCTTCCTTCCTTCTTCCCTTCCTTCCTTCCTTCCTTCCTTCCTTCCTTCCTTCCTTCCTTCCTTCCTTCCTTCCTTCCTTCCTTCCTTCCTTCCTTCCATAAATCAGTTTTACACAAAAACATCATCAATAGGAATTTATCGTTTTTACCGTGAGATACAAATTCTTACCGTGAGGAATTTTTTTGACGGTTTATCGTGAACGGTAAAATATCACCCATTCTTACTCAAGATCCTTTGAATCTGACGCTGTGACCTGTTCTATCCTGACAGATGATCCTCATGTAAAACATGTATGAAAATTGATCTGATATTGAGAAACGTACATACTGATGGCGAAATATAAAACCATTTGTTGCACCTTCAACCTCCGGAGAACTCTTTATGACACATGCATAGATCATCACTCTAAATTAACATCCATTCTTAATGAAATCTATTCATTTTCCTAATCACCCATTAGTGCCCTCAACTCTAATAATAAACTGACTATAACCTCTTAGATTCATATTTTATAATGATTTTTGTCAAAGTTAACATGCCGGGTATCAATGTCCATTAGACAATCTAGGAAAAGGAGAGATGTGACAAAAACTAATGATAACGTAGTGTTAAAGAGATACCTTAAAGAGAGAATATTGAGGGGAAAAGTACTTTTAAAGCATTTGAAAGCCAAATCTGATAAAGATGTTATGATTATGCATGTTCTGATTGCATTACTGTAGGCGTAAATACACGTCCAAGATTATCTCTGGGTACATTCATACGCACTAGGCATCCTTATTAGACTTTATTTAAATAATTTTCTGGATTTAATGACTCAGAGAATACATATAAGAGGATCTATTACTGTGATTGATAACTGTATCATTGCTTTTCTTTATCATTTAAATGAATCCCACGGATTTACTTCTATGCTGATGACACTGCAGTTATTTTAGAGAAATAAATAATGAATTTATTGTTGAAAAATACTTATTCTATACTCTTTTTTTTTTATTGGAGTGACAGTTTCTTCACGTATGCCAGGTTTATTTGTGGTGACAGTCATGAAACGTACACTTTTTTAACTTTATGCTAAAGTTGGTTTGTCCACAATCTTCTTCTCGTCTTCCGTTGCTTCATTGATTGGTTTAATTGATCTCAACTTGTGTGAGGATTTACTGATCATTTCTCTTCTACTTGTCATTTTGTCTCGTACCGTCATCTCAATTGTTGTCACCTGTGTCTCATCAGTTCCTTCCATCCATCATCCATCCATCCATTGATCCATCCATTGATCTATCAATCCATTCTGTTGAAATAAGAAAACTTGGTGGACTTTTTTCAGAAACCTAAAACTTTTTTTTAGGGAGGATTGTTTTTTTATTCTGACATTAATCTCAAATGTTTTGTGAGTATTCCCTTTCCACTTCTAAAAAAGAATCAGAATTCTGAGAAAAAAAAATCTGAATTCATAATTCTGACTTTAATCTCGGAATTCTGACTTTTTTCAGAAACCTAAAACTATTTTTTTTTTAAATGGAGGACAGTTTTTTTTATCATTTCTAAAAAAATCAGAATTCTGACTTTAATCTCAGAATTCTGACTTTTTTCAGAAGCCTACGACACATTTTTTTTTAGGGAGAATTGTTTTTTTTGTTTTCTTAGAAAAATGTAGAATTCTGACTTTTTTGGGAAGCCTAAATAAAGAAAATGAAGGAGGATTTATTTTTTCATTAAAAAAAAAATCAGAATTCTGACTTTTTTCTCAGAATTGTATTTTTTTCTTCTTCAGTAGCCCCAACCCTCTTCCGTGGTAAAGAGATAATAGCGACTATTACAGAGGTCATTAACTGAGCTGGTTATTTCTAAGGCCCAGTGTTCTATTTCAGTTCTGATGCATGCTCAAATAAAAATGGACCATTCGGTGTCTCCTCCACACTAAAGTCCCAGAGTTTCTGATGCGTCATTCATGAGATGAGCAGGTTTTGTAAATGAAAAGGAGTGAAGAACATAGAAATGATGGAAAACGGATCAAACAAACGCTGATACACTTCAAACAGAAGAGGAAAATGCATATTATTGTTAGTTGTACTGTATAAGGTGGCAATTTTATGTGATCTATTTAGTCTAAAAGTGAGTATTGTGGATGGTGTAAATTTATATGGTGCAAGAGGGACAGTGAAAACCCTGGTAGAAGTGTAGCACCCTATAATGTAATAATTTCACCCTATAATGTAATAATTTCACTCTATAATGTAATAATTTCACCCTATAATGTAATAATTTCACTCTATAATGTAATAATTTCACTCTATAATGTAATAATTTCACCCTATAATGTAATAATTTCACTCTATAATGTAATAATTTCACCCTATAATGTAATAATTTCACTCTATAATGTAATAATTTCACTCTATAATTTAATAATTTCACCCTATAATGTAATATTTTCACTCTATAATGTAATAATTTCACCCTATAATGTAATAATTTCACTCTATAATGTAATAATTTCACCCTATAATGTAATAATTTCACCCTATAATGTAATAATTTCACTCTATAATGTAATAATTTCTGAAAATGTAATAACGTCTGAAAATGTAATAAAATTTGCACTTAACTCAATCGAAAATGTAATAAAATCCAATAATGTAATAACTTCAACAATAATGTAATAAAATATCCTGACGGATATTGTAATAACATTTTACCAATAATGTAATACCTTATTACGTTATTTGGAATTTATTACATTTTCAGGTGGGTCTTTTTTTTCCAAAACTGATAATGTAATACTTGACAAATAATGTAATATATATGTTCATCTTCAGTCCAGAGTTCTACATTTTGTGTTTTAAGTATCTAAGAATGTTTTATACACTGGATTTGAAACACCAGAATGATTATTGGGTTAAATTGCAGACTTTGAGTAGCGTGTAATAAATTCCCAATAATGTAATAAGGTATTGCGTTATTGGTAAAAATGTTATCACAATATCAGTCAGGGTATTTTATTACATTATTGGTGAAGTTATTACATTATTGGGTTTTATTACATTTTCGATTGAGTTAAGTGCAAATTTTATTAAATTTTCAGGCCTTGTTACATTTTCAGGAAATTATTGCATTATAGGAGCTACGAGGAGGCTGCAGATAAAACTATCAGGCCAGAGAAAAAAAGGAAATGTCTGTATCTGAAAGGGGAGATGCAGTTGGATGCTGTGAAGTACAAATGTACATCTCTGCAGATGGAACATTGGAACCTCAAATGTGCTGTAACGTCAGTTCACCTGATCAGGTCTGCGAGGATCCTGCCCCCGAGTCCCGGCTCAAGTCCCAGTGCCGGTTTCCTCGGCAGAGTTTCCCCCCCCACCCCCGGAGTTGGGAGTACCTTCAAAGGCAGCTTTAGTGGAGAGCAACGGCAGTAATTAGTCTGGACTTGACCCTGATTTCCTGGGGCAATGCCCACCGACGGAGAGGAGACTTCTGCTGATAGACTTACAACCAATCAGGAGAACGGCATGTAATACTTTAATGATCAATAATAATAAATAATAATTCCCCTTATTAACTTGCAAAGTTCGAGTTAGCGCTCGGAATTGCAATAATGTTAAAAAAAAAACAAAATCAAATAGGAACACGATAAGCACAAAGAAGAATGATAAAATAGAAGTAGATGATGATGGATCATATTAAGAAAAGGACAGTTTGTTCTGAAAAGAAAAAGAAAACAGATGTAAAAAGAGACTTTAAAAGGAAAAATAAATCATGTTGGTATTTACAGGAACTGATTGGGACTCAGAGTTTATCAAAAACATCCATCCATTCATACATACATCCAACAGTCCATCCACCCATCCATCCATCCATCCAATCTTCCATCCATCCATCCATCCATCCATCCATCCATCCATCCATCCATCCATCCACCTCTACCACAGGAGAGCGGCCTCCATGCTCAAAGACCCCACCCACCCCTCCTTCTCTCCTCTTCTTCTCTTCCTTTCTCAATTATTAATTATAAGTATAATTATAAGTATCTGTTGTCCATCGTTGTTGTAGTTTGTTGAGCTGGTCTGCCCCCCGCCCCCCCCCCCCCTTTAATCTTCTATGCACATCTGCAGGCCAGAGCTTCAGGAGCTGCATGACTAACCTGCAGTCCCCCCTCTGATCATCCCACTGCGTCTGTGTGGATGCCTGGGGACATCCTGGCCTAAAGCCTCCAGACAAACTTCTGTTGTTATAGACGCTATATAAATCAAATTTAATTTAATTTAATAATAATTCAATAATTCAATTTAATTATTTAATTAATTTGGTTTTTGTGATAGTTTACTTTCAATTTAAAAAAAAATTCAATTTTATTTTGGTCGCTTGTTGCTAGGCAATGGTTTATCGTACAGACATCATTACAACATTGACAAACCCAGGACGTGTTGTACTACAACATATTTTAGTCTCATCATGCTAGCTATTACGGTTTTTGAGATATTCAACTATGCTAATTTTGATGCTAACGGAACTTTGGACGCTTGTTGCGCGGCAACGCGATATCATAGAGACTTTGATCCAACGTTAAAAGACTCAGTTTGATGTGGACTACAACATACTGAGGTCTCATTATGCTGTCGTTTACAGCTTTTGAGATATTAAAGCCAAATTGTTCCCTTCTATCCTATGGGGCTTGTTATCATGGCAACAAAAAACAATGCATTTGTAGGGGGGAGCATGTGAATAAACCATATGTTAATGCTGCCCGGACCGCAACGTGCACCCATGCATGGCATATATTGTTGGATGCGTCTCCATCGTGCCTCGAAGGGCCATACTTTTCTCAGCCAAAAGCGCTACCGTGGCAACGCTAGATGCCAAGGAGCGGAAAAAAAGGGGGAAATTCGAACGCTTATTACTCGGCCGAACTTTATCGTAGCGACATCATTCAAATGTTTCCCGACTCGGTTCACTTCGGAGCAAAAGATCTTTCAACCTCATAATGCCAATTATTACAGTTCTTGAGATATTAAACGTTCAATAAAAAAAAAAATGTCCATTTGACTTTGGACGCTTGTTGCTAGGCAACAGGTTATCGTAGGGACATGATTTAAATGTATTCAAATATCATGAAGCTGTGGTTTACATAAATTTTATGTCAAAATGCCTGCAAAATGGCCCCATCCCCAAAGGTTTGTCAACAACCTTTAACGGTTTATTAACAACCCTAAACTACTTCTTGGCCATTATTAATTACCCTAAACCACACAGAGGGTGTGGTTTATTAACAACCCTAAAGCCGGGCAGACACTGTGCGATTGTCGGCTCGTTTTGAACCGATTTTCCAGTCGTGCGACTATTTTTTGGATCGGGCCAGATTTCGACCCAATCGTTGGTCGTGCCTCGTGCAGTAAACGTGGGGTAACGACGAGAGATTAACACCTCACGACGACAGATTAACGCCTCACGACGAGAGATTAACACCTCACGACGAGAGATTAACACCTCACGACGAGAGATTAACACCTCACGATGAGAGATTAACACCTCACGACGAGAGAGTAACACCTCACGACGAGAGAGTAACAACTCACGACGAGAGAGTAACAATTCACGACGAGAGAGTAACACCTCACGACGAGAGATTAACGCCTCACGACGAGAGATTAACACCTCACGACAAGAGATTAACACCTCACGACGAGAGATTAACGCCTCACGACGAGCTCCCGATCACAAATCGTGTGCTCGCAAGAAAATCAAATTTGTTTGAAATCCTGGCCGCTCCTCGTAAAGGAATCGCACAGTTGAAGCAGCTACGACCCGATTGGACTCATCCCTTCGCAGAGAGCATGCGCAATCTCTGATGTCACGTCAAAAACTATTATTTGTAGTTTAAAGTGTTTTTTTTTTTTATTTATTTTATTTATTTATTTATTTATTGGCTTTGTCTCGAACACAACAAAACCCAATCAAATTAAAAGCATCAGAATAAAAAAACAAAAATAAAAGCAAAACAATTTAACAGTCTCATTCAAAAGTAAAACACAAATCAAAACAATGTGTTGGAGAGGGAACAGGAGGAAGCAGAACGCTTATTTAGTCCTGTCCCTTCCTCACAATATCATATATAAACTATAAAAATTAAATAAAGTTAAAAGAAAAAAAAAAAAAAAAAAATATAACAAAAAATAAATAAATACAACACAAACAACCAATAAGCAATATCCGTAATTATAATCATAATTGAACCGGTCTCCTCAATATCCTAAATTCCAGAGTCCATCTCCCAGTCACCTCTACAATGATCCACGAACAGCCTTGAATGCCGGCAGTTATATTTGTATCATATATACTCCATTCACAATAAAACAAAATAATAATCAAAGAAATACATATGTAATGTGAATTACTTTCCTTAGAGGTCCCCATTATTATACTTGTCAAGAATTGCTCCCTTACAGTAGGCGAGCGAGAGCATCTAACCATGCGTGAGAGGACGTGACGTGAGAGGACGCTGGCACTGATTGTTTGCCGCTTCTCCGTCAGAACTACGCAGCTTTTACCTATTTTTCTACTTTTAAATCAGTGTCAAAGTTAGTTTTAAAGTCAGTCTTTTAGTCTTAGTTTTTTTCTTGTTTTTTTTTTTTTTTTTTTTTTTTTTTTTTTTTTTTTTTTTTTCTTGTCTGTTCGGCAACTCTACGGCCAACAGCAAGCCATACTGCTGTTATTACAACCCGGACGGCTTGCCTACCTCTGACATCTGGCTGGCTCCAGCTTTTCACCCCCTGGAGCATCGGATTACCTCCAAACTCTTCACCTGACCCAGCTGTCGGCTCTTCAGCATCGTTGTGAGGCTAAAGCGGTCTCGCCGGGTTCTGCCCCGGAGCGAGGAAACCACAACAAACCTCCGCAGCCATCCGCCGCCAGCTGCCAGCCCTCGGGCCCCCGGTGAATAAGCATTTATCCGGGTCCTGCCCTAAAGCGGAGAGTCGAGCTGGCATTGTAGGCTACTGTGACTGTGAGGCTAAAGCGGCCGGGCTACGTTTGCCTCGGACCGCAGCAATCCTCCTCAGTTAGCCCCGAGTGCTACCGGCTAACAACATCCAGGGCTTCCAACTCCCTGCAACAATGCTGCTGCATTACTCCATCTCACGCCTCCTTCACCTGAACAGCCACGCAATTCCAACGTGTGTTTCAGTCATCAAACATCTGGGACTTCTTCGCAGACCACGTTACATCCACAGAAGTTCCCGGCATAACTCCGTTTACTCCCAGCCCGGCCATAACATTCCATCCACCCGCTCAGCTGAGCGCCCCGTCGCATCTGTTCTACGTCATCAGAACACTGCCGCCTCCAGAGCTTGTAGCCTTGGAAACACCGCAAGAATGTTACAGCCCGGGCGGCAGCATGGAAAACGTGGAGTGGAACGTGGAGTGGATTTCCATGTACTCATTCCCATTCAGAGACACACCATTCTACCAACAGTCAAAATAGAGCTTTTTAATGCTCAATCCCTCACTCTCAAAGCTCCTCTCATCAACGAACATATTCTGGACAAGGGCTTGGATGTCATGTGTCTCACCGAAACCTGGCATCAGCCCGGGGTTTTCTCAAGCCTTAATGCAGCCTGTCCACCAGGTTACTGCTACATACAGAAAGCCCGCAGTACTGGTCGGGGTGGTGGCCTCGCCATTTTTCACAAAAATGAGCTGGAAATATCACCCCTCCCTCTCACCCCTCCATCCTCTTTTGAATGCCTTGCTGTTCACTGTAAACCACCTCTCCAAATGACAATACTGCTTATCTACCGGCCACCCAAACTGAAACCAAATTCTGTCTTCATCTCTGAAATCCATGACCTTCTCACATCACTCTGCACCTCATCCTCAAACATAATAATCCTTGGAGATGCCAACATTCACGTCGACGACCCCTCCTGCCCCTTTGCATCTGAATTCCTGCAACTCATCAACTCCCTCAACCTCTCACAGCATGTCCATGTCCCCACACACAGGAAGGGCCACACACTCGATTTGGTCATCACTGACACTGCTCCAGTCAGCAATCTGGTCGCATATGAAATGGGAGTGTCCGATCACAAGGCCATTTCCTTCATCCTGCCATTTCCCTCCCCCCACGCTAAACCCAAACGTCAAATAAACTTCAGGAGCTTAAAAAACATAAACCCGGACACCCTGACTGCAGACCTCAACCATCTCTCCTCTACCACCCATTCATCAGCCACTGAGTCGGTGGCATTCTACAATTCCTCACTGAGCAGTCTCCTTGACACCCATGCCCCACTTCAAACCAGAACTGTCAGATTTTCCCGTTCAGCTCCATGGTTCACTTCCGAGCTGCGAAAAATGAAGGCGGCTGGCCGTGTCCTAGAACGGCGTCATATTACATCTGGTCTAACGGTACACAAATTGGCCTACAGGGACCACCAAAAGGCATACTCCGAGGCCCTCAGAAAGACACGGACCAACTTCTACTCCAACATCATCAATAACAACCCTGGCAACTCTAAACAGCTCTTTTCAACCATAGACCACTTCCTAAAACCACAAACCCCCTCAAACAGAGCAGCCACAACCAAACAGTGTGACGAATTCCATGCATTCTTCAAAACAAAAGTCGACAATATTCGTTCCTCCCTCTCCGCCCCCCCTAATTCTTCTGCCCCAACAGCCAGCCCACAGCCTGGGCCTTCCCAGCCTCTCTGCTGCTTTTCTTCCACCACGCAGCAGGAGGTTGAAGACACCATCGGCCGCATGAAGCCCTCCACCTGTTCCCTGGACCCCCTTCCCACATCCCTGGTCAAACTGCACATCAAAGCCATAAGCCCCCTGATCACAGAAGCAATTAACCTCTCCCTTCAGTCCGGCCACGTTCCCCCAGCTCTGAAAACGGCCATCATCAAGCCACTTCTCAAAAAACCCACCCTAGACCCAGAACTCCATGCCAACTACAGACCCATCTCCAACCTGCCATTCCTCTCTAAGGTCCTGGAGAAAATAGTTGCCGCCCAATTACATCATCACCTGAACAGCAATAACCTCGCTGAAAAATTCCAGTCTGGTTTCCGCTCCGCTCACAGTACTGAAACAGCTCTGGTCAGGGTCACCAACGACATTCTAATGGCAGCTGATGGCGGCTCCCCTTCCCTCCTCATCCTCCTGGATCTCACAGCCGCTTTTGACACCGTCGACCACACCATCCTGCTACACCGCCTCCACTCCACCATCGGACTCCACAATACCGCCCTGGACTGGTTCAGATCCTATCTGGCCGAAAGGACCGAGTACATCTCCTTGGGAGGCGTTAAATCCCGGACCCAGCCCGTCACCTGTGGTGTCCCTCAGGGATCTGTACTTGGCCCCACCCTCTTCACCCTGTACATGCTTCCCCTCGGCAGTGTCATCAGCAGACACGGTTTGGCTTTCCACTGCTATGCTGATGACACACAGCTATATATAAAACTGGACCCATCTGCTGCAGAGTCATCCTCAGCCACACTCACCATCTGCCTGGAGGAGATCAAGGCGTGGATGAAACAGAACTTTCTACAACTCAACAGCGGCAAAACAGAAGCCATGCTCATCGGCACCCCACACCAGGTCAAGTCATCTCCCATCACCTGCATCACCTTTTCTGGCCAGGATATCCCTCTGTCATCCGTCATCACCAACCTAGGTGTCAGAATGGACCCCCACCTCAACTATGAGGCCCACATCAATCACCTCCGTCAAACATCCTTCTTCCACCTCAAAAACATCGCCAAACTCCGCCCCATCCTATCCCCGAAAGATGCAGAAAAACTGGTCCACGCCTTCGTCTCCTCCAGGCTTGATTATTGCAACGCACTTCTCATCGGGATCCCAAGCAAGAGCCTCAAAAAGCTTCAATACATTCAGAACAGTGCTGCTAGGATCCTGATGAGAGTGCGCAAATACGACCACATCACTCCCATCCTCCACTCACTGCACTGGCTCCCCATCTCCTCCCGGACTGAATTCAAGATCTCCCTACTCACGTACCAATGCATCCATGGCAACGCACCTCCTTACCTCAAGGAACTGATCCATCCTCAGCCCCCCACTCGCACCCGTTCAGCAAACAAGAACAACCTCCTCAAACCCACCTTGACTAAACTGGTCACAATGGGAGACCGGGCCTTCTGCTCCGTTGCCCCCAAACTATGGAATACCCTCCCCACCCACCTGAGAGAACCGCAGACAATTGACTCTTTTAAGAGAGGGCTCAAAACCCACCTTTTTAAGAAAGCATATGCCAGCTATGATAAATGATTTTATTCTATTTTTCTATTTTTTATTTTTTTTATTTTTTACTTTCTTGTAGCACTTTGAGATTCTCGAATGGAAAGTGCGTTATAAATTAAATTTATTATTATTATTATTATGTATGTGTTTTTAAACTGTATAGAGTTAGTACTATGTTTGATTTTATCATCAAGACCATTCCACAAAGTTACCCCACAAACTGATATGCACATAGTTTTAAGAGCAGTGCGTACACATGGTTGTTTAAAATGTAATTTTCCTCTTAGACTATATTGTCCTTCATTAGCTTGAAACATTTTTTGAATGTTTTCCGGCAGTGAATTATTTCTTGCTTTGAACATTATTATTGCTGTTCTAATTTTCACTAAGTCCATAAATTTCAAAGTCTGTAATTTAAGAAATAGAGGATTGGTGTGATCGAGATACCCAGCATGATTTATTATCCTTACTGCTCTTTTTTGCAATGTGCATATCCTTTGTAAGGTGCTCTTGTAAGTATTACCCCAGATTTCAACACAATAGATCAGATATGGTAATATGAGTGCACAGTACAGATTGTATAGTGTTGTTTGGTTCAAGATGTGTCTACATTTATTCAGCACTCCAATACTCCTTGCCATTTTAGAACACAGATACCTAATGTGGGCCTTCCAGCATAACTTGTGGTCTATTAAGACACCCAAAAATTTGTTTTCATAAACTCTTTCTAATACAACATTATTCATTTCTATTTGAACATCTTCATTCATTTTACGATTTCCAAATAACATAAATTTAGTTTTCTTCAAATTCAATGATAACTTATTTGTATCAAACCAACATTTTAATTTAACCAATTCATTCGTGACCACTTCCACGAGCTGCGGCAAGTCTTCTCCAGAACAAAAAATATTTGTGTCATCCGCAAATACAACAAACTTAAGTACCTTTGAAACTTTACAAATATCATTGATATACAAAATAAAAAGTTTTGGGCCTAAGACTGACCCTTGTGGGACACCACAGGTAATATTAAGACTCTTTGACTTATGCTGACCCATCTGCACAAATTGACGCCTGTTTTTAATGTAGCTCTTAATCCAATCAGATGCAACCCCTCTTATGCCATGCCGCTCCAGTTTTTTTAGTAGTATCTCATGATCAATTGTGTCAAATGCTTTTTTTAGGTCAACAAATATTCCCATAGCATATTTCTTATCCTCTATACAGTTTGTTATTTCCTCTACCAACTCAATTAATGCCATGGAAGTTGATCTGCCTGACCTAAACCCATACTGACTGTCCATTAATATATTGTTTTTTTCAATGAAATTATCCAGTCTTGTAACAAAAAGTTTTTCGATTATTTTTGAGAACTGAGAAAGCAAGGATACAGGTCTATAGTTGGTGAACAGGTGTTTGTCACCATCTTTATACAACGGAATTACTTTAGCCACTTTCATTTTTTCTGGAAATGTTCCTGTTTTGAATGATAAATTACATAAGTGAGTTAGCGGTTTCACAATTCCATGTATTATTTTCTTTACAAGAAACATATCAATATCATTCCAATCTTTTGATGTCTTACTTGTACACTTATTTACAATATCTATAATTTCCTTACTTTCTACAGTTCCCAGTATGATTGAGTTTGGATTTCTCTCCACCCATTTTTCCTCAGCAAATTTCTTCCCGGAGTTTTTTATTTCTTTGGCCAGTTCAGGACCCACATTAACAAAGAAATTGTTAAATCTATCAACCACTTCATTCCTATTAGTAATTGTTATGTCTTTGTCCGTAAACCATTCAGGGTAGTCTGGTTTGTTTTGTTTTTTTCTAATAATATTATTTAATATAGTCCATGTACTTTTTATGTTATTTTTATTATTATCCAATAATTTATTATAATAATCCTTCTTACATACCCTCATAATATTAGTTAATTTGTTTTTATATTTCTTATATTTAACCTCCGCCTCTTTTGTTCTATATTTTATAAAATGCCTATACAGAGTATTCTTTTTCTTACAGGCATTTTGCAGTCCCTTCGTCATCCAGGGGTTTTCAGAATACTTTTTGTTACTAGTACATTGTTTGATTGGACAGTTTTTGTCATATGCATTTTTGAATATGTCTAAAAATAATTCATACGCTTTGTTAACATCAGTTTCTTCACAAAGTACTTTCCAATTATAATTCATTAAGTCATTTCTAAATGCTGTTATCGATTCCTCAGATCTTACTCTCCTGTACTCAACTTCTTTACACGACAAGTTCCTTTTGTAGCTACATTCATGAATCACAAAGACAGGCAGGTGATCACTAATATCATTAACTAATACTCCGCTTACAGTATTGTCCATATTGTTTGTAAAAATGTTGTCAATCAAAGTGGCTGAGTGGGATGTTATTCTGGTTGGTTTTATGATTGTTGGAAATAAACCCATACTGTACATTGCCTCAACAAAGTCATCTGTCATTTTATGCCTGCTGGGATTCAACAAGTCAATGTTAAAATCCCCACAGACATATTTGACTTTTTGCTTTTCTTTAGTGAACACCTTTTCCATATTTTCTATAAAGATTCCAATGTTTGACCCAGGTTTCCTATACACACAACTGACAATTACATTTTTAATTTTTTCCATGCATATTTCAATAGTAATGCACTCCATTACATCATCAATGGTAACCGACATATTGTTCACAACCTTATATCTGAGGCCTTTATCAACAAATAGAGCCACACCTCCTCCAACTTTGCTTTCTCTACTAATGTAATTCAGCTCATATCCCTGCAAAACAAAATCTGTGCCTCTTCCTTCGTTAAGCCATGTTTCTGAGACGGCGATAATATTAAAATGCGTTTTGAACTGTGATAAATATTCTTTTATACTTTGGAAGTTTGTATATAAACTTCTGCTGTTGAAATGAATAATATGTATCCCATGTTCAATAGTAATATTATTGTTAAACTGCTTCTCTGTATAATAACAGCAACTGGTGTTTATATTTTTAAAAAGATTATATTCTGGATCTATATCCTGTTCATATTCTATTAAGTTTTGTCCCAGGTTGAGATGCTCAATATACTGAAAATCATTTATGTTATCAGACATGTTTGTGGTAAAGATGAGAACAATAGCAAAACAAACAAAAAGAACATTTAAAAATATCTAAACTAAACATTACTACCTATTCACTAGGTTATTCAGAATCATGAACATATTTGAACTAATGGTTACATAACTTATCCAGCTGCTCAGTGCTCCTAATACATATCACTTTGGCCTGTTCAGGACTACCATTTAATTTAACGAACACCTTGCAATTTGCAGTCCACGTGGACTGAATTTTCCCCTTCTTTTTCAGGAACCGTGCTTGTTTTGCTATATCAGCATTTACTTTAGTGAGATGCTCGTTAATATACACATTTGTGCCCTTCAATTTCCTGCCCTGCTTAAGCAGGTCAGTTTTGTTCTTTCTGTTAGCAAAACGGACAATGACAACTTGTTTGCCTTTTTGGACCTTTGATGGTACAATGTGACATGCTTCAATGTCCACCCTGTTTATAGAGATGTCATTGTCATGAAGGAAAGTTGTTACCTGTGCCTCTGTTGATTCATCATGTTCATCAGTGTCCTCTCGTTGCACTCCTTTCAGGGCCTTGGCATAAGATCGTGGCTTGATCGACAGACCAGTTATAATGACATTGTTCATTCTCGAGTACTGTTCTAAGTCCGATACTCGGTTCTCAAGGAAATTAATTTTGCTCTTTTGCTCCTCATTCTGTTCCTTGAGCTCTTTAATTTCATTCATCAGATTTAGTATTGAACGTTGCTGGTTGGCTATATTTGCCAGTTCTTCAGTCATCATGCTCACAGCATTCTTCAATTCCTCAATGTCTTTTTTAATTTCCTTAGTGGCCATCTTGCCACCAAAAGCCGCAATTTCAATTTAGAAGCAACTGCAGGGCGTGGCCTGGTGGCTAAACTGCTGCAAGGCCTGGGCCTGGTTGCCGTTGGTCGGAACTGCCGTTGGTCGGAACTGCCGTTGGTCGGAACTGCCGTTGGTCGGAACTGCCGTTGGTCGGAACTGCCGTTGGTCGGAACTGCCGTTGGTCGGAACTGCCGTTGGTCGGAACTGCCGTTGGTCGGAACTGCCGTTGGTCGGAACTGCCGTTGGTCGGAACTGCCGTTGGTCGGAACCGCCGTGGGTCAGAACCGCCGTGGGTCAGAACCGCCGTGGGTCAGAGCCGCCGTGGGTCAGAACCGCCGTGGGTCAGAACCGCCGTGGGTCAGAACCGCCGCTGGTCGGAGCCTCTGGTGGTCGGAACCGCCGTTGGTCGGAACTGCCGTTGGTCGGAACCGCCGTTGGTCGGAACTGCCGTTGGTCGGAACTGCCGTTGGTCAGAACTGCCGTTGGTCGGAACTGCCGTTGGTCGGAACCGCCGTGGGTCAGAACCGCCGTGGGTCAGAACTGCCGTGGGTCAGAACCGCCGTGGGTCAGAACCGCCGTGGGTCAGAACCGCCGTGGGTCAGAACCGCCGTGGGTCAGAACCGCCGCTGGTCGGAGCCTCTGGTGGTCGGAGCCGCCGCCGGTTGGAGCCTCTGGTGGTCGGAGCCGCCGCCGGTTGGAGCCTCTGGTGGTCGGAACCGCCGCTGGTCGGAGCCTCTGGTGGTCGGAACCGCCGCTGGTCGGAGCCTCTGGTGGTCGGAACCGCCGCTGGTCGGAGCCTCTGGTGGTCGGAACCGCCGCTGGTCGGAGCCTCTGGTGGTCGGAACCGCCGCAGGACGGAGCCTCTGGTGGTCGGAACCGCCGCTGGTCGGAGCCTCTGGTGGTCGGAACCGCCGCTGGTCGGAGCCTCTGGTGGTCGGAACCGCCGCAGGACGGAACCTCCGCCGGTCGGAGCCTCTGGAGGTCGGAACCGCCGCAGGACGGAACCTCCGCCGGTCGGAGCCTCAGATGGTCGGAATCGCCGCTGGTCGGAGCCTCTGGAGGTCGGAACCGCCGCAGGACGGAACCGCCGCCAGTCGGAGCCTCTGGAGGTCGGAACCTCCGCCGGTCGGAGCCTCTGGTGGTCGGAACCACCGCTGGCTGGAGCCTCTGGAGGTCGGAACCGCCGCAGGACGGAACCGCCGCCGGTCGGAGCCTCTGGAGGTCGGAACCTCCGCCGGTCGGAGCCTCTGGTGGTCGGAACCGCCGCAAGGCGGAACCGCCGCCGGTCGGAGTCACTGGTGGTGGCTGGGGCTGTCGCCGCTGGCGCGACGGAGAAAATCACCCCCGCGTGCACTCACACGTGCGCTGCTGCTGCTGCTGCTGCGAGTTCCAACAGGAAGAGGAGGAGCAAATTCACATTACAAATCATGTTTTAATAGCAGAAAAAAAAGAACGCATTTCCCACGTCTGCCCAGCCAATTCCTTGTCCAATCACGACGTTGTCTAATCTTTTTTCATTTATCGCCACACAGAATGGCACGAATTGCTAAAGCCTGATTTATGGTTCCGTGTTACACCGACACAGAGCTTACGGTGTAGGGTACGGCGGCGACCCGCACCGTACGGCTACGCCGCCGATTTAACGCGGAACCATAATTCAGGCTTAAGGCAGCGCGTTTGTTTTTGCTGAGCATCTTCGGTGTCTCCCACTTCGGGGTTCCTCCTCTTCCACTTCTTTTTGACGTTGCAGTTCCAGTAACAGAAGTCCGACGTGAGGATTATGTTCGTATAGTGTGAGCAGACGGGAGGATTATGATCGTATAGTGTGAGCAGACGGAGCATCAGAGCATCGGGTCGTACAGTGTGAGACCATAAATTGTGGGCTCTGAACTTTTGAACTCAGCGAACTAGTCGTGCAGTTTGAGATGGGGCTGAATCAAACGATTTAAAATATCGCACAGTGTATTCCCAGCTTAAACCACACCCCCTGCGGGGAGCACAGGAATGAATGCAATACAACCGTAAACACCTCAAACTGACATAGAACCACCCTGAACACAAACACTACAGCCCCAAACTAAGGCCCTGTTTACACGAAGCAAAAACGGTGGTGTTTTCATGCGTTTTGTTCGTTCGTTTACACGAAAACGAAGCTCAAAGTCTCCAAAAACGATCATTTCTGAAAACTCCGGCCAAATTGGAGATTTTCAAAAACTCCATTTTCACGTTTGCTTGTAAACGGAGGGAAACAGAGATTTAGGCTTCAGAACGTCACATTATGCAACAGAAACGTCACCAGCATCTTGTGCGACCTGTGTTTACAATTTGTTTGGCCACCGTCAACATTTTCTTGTATTTTACCAGTTTTATATTCTAAAGTCACACTTAAAAGTAACTTCACTTCTCTGTCACTCCAAACGAAAGAATCTCGTTCCGTCTTGGAAGTAACTGGCAGTCAAGGCTGATTTATGGTTCCGCGTTACACCAACGCGGAGCCTACGGCGTAGGCTACGCAGGATTCTGATTGGCTAGCATGACTTTATCTTCTCGTTACACTGCCCCCTGCAGGTTTGGATGCTCATAGCACCTTAACAGCTATTTATGTGGATTCGTGTAAACAAGGATATTTTTCAAAACGTAGAGGGGGAAATATCCGTTTTTGTAAATACCCGGCTATGTGGAAACGTGGCCTAAAGCAGCGAGAGGGGACGAATGGGCAGTAGGGCATGCCCATATCAAAATTTCCTGAATTTTCTAGTTCATAGTTTTTCTGCTCTGGACTGAATTCCACTGCGCACCAATTTAAATTTCCACTCTTGGCTTCAACGGTATTAAGTGGGACAGTAAACGATGCACTCCATCCAGCATTTAACCAGCATTATCAAAGTGAATTTTTGAAAAAAATCTAATAAAATAAAGATATCCCCATGCATTTGCTTTTAAACCACAAAGCAGCGAAACGGCGCGGTAATGAGGTAGAATGAGCAGCGGAGCAGGGAGTCGTGATGATCAGTCAGGAACAACGAGCGGCGGAGACCTAAAGGGATGGCAGTGGAGGGATTATGGGATGCTTTGTTTGGGTGGAGGGCGGCACTTTTCCTCCCTGCTGACTCTTTATGCAAACCGGAGGAAACCGAGCAGAAGTCTCCGCCGCTGACGGCTCATCATTTATATAGTTTTATCTGGATCCCCATGACTACAGCTAAACTGCAGCTATTCTAATAATACACAGTACATTACAACAAAAAATTAAAAGCAAACCAAAAGAGGTTTGCATGTAAAAAAAGAAAGGAAAAATTGAAAATAAAGAAAAAATAAAAAGTCATTCCGTTTAACTTTTAGATATAAATAAAAATAATACATATTCATACATCAACAAATTCAAACAATCTATAGTTATCATAGTTTCCACCAATAACTATTTTTAATAAATGAGTCATTCCATGAGAATGGCACAAATTGGACTTTGACATTTTCACATTTTTTACAAAAATGTAATACTTTAGTGAACACCTCACAACATTAAGGACCTATTTAACTACCAGAATATATATTTTCCCATCTCTGGCATCAAATTCCTATTATTACTGGTCATTATTTCATAGGGGTGTAACGATACACTTATCTCACGATACGGTACACGATATTGAGGTCTCGATAACGATACGATATTATAGCAGTATTTTTTTAACAATTGTACTTCAACATTAATCTCGACATTTCGACTTTTTTCTCTAAATTTTGACTTTTTTCTTGACATTTTGACTTTTTTCTCGAGATTATACTTCAACATTAATCTCGACATTTCAAATGTTTTTCTCGAAATTTTGACTTTTTCCTCGACATTTTGACTTTTTTCTCGACATTTTGACTTTTTTCTCGACATTTCAAATTTTTTCTCGACATTTCAACTTTTTTCTCGACATTTTGACCTTTTTCTCGAGATTGTACTTCAACATTAATCTTGACATTTCAAATGTTTTTCTCGAAATTTTGACTTTTTTCTCAACATTTCGACTTTTTTCTCAACATTTTGACTTTTTTCTTGACATTTTGCCTTTCACCATTTTCCCTCATTCTAAGGCTTATACAGTACATACAAGACTTTTCACTTTTTGCGGCTCTAGACATATTTGTTTTTTGTGTTTTTGGTCCAATACGGCTCTTTCAACATTTTGGGTTGCCGACCCCTGTGCTATACAAATAAACTTACCTTGCCTTGCCTAAACTTTAATGTCAAGGTGGTAAACAACTGTTAAAGGCTATGAGAGTTCCCGTTTTCGCAGCTCCGAGCTGCAGAAAAGCTCACACAGAGTTTAGTCCTGAATGACAGCAACAACTCTTACCTGTTGACCCAGTTCCAGGTAACACGAGCGCCTCCGGCTACGAGCCGTCTGTCAGCCAGGCTTCATGAACATACGCTGCTTTCTTCCTCTGTGTGCAGCAAGTACTTTCTCTTGTGTGCAGATTCAGATACTTCTCTCTCTTCGTCTCCACTTGTCATTTATTTGTGTCTTAGTCAAACAGAAACATGTATCTAGTGTTATGGTAGAACCTGCATTCACCAGGGCGTCGTTCACTGTCACAGGTTCGTTTTAGACATTCGTTTAGTCCAAAAACTCAGTTATAATATTCTTAATAACTGTTAATAATGATATTACGACAGAGTATTAGGGCCAAACTAAGACAAAAAAAAAAGGGAAATTACGAGAATAAAGTCATAATATAATGAGAATAAAGTCGTAATATTATGAGAATAAAGTCATATAATTATGAGTAACTCGCTGGCTGAGGTCTTCTGTGGCGAGTTCAAGGGACGAAACCCGTTGGCCATGGTCCTCGACCGCGAGCCGCGTTTGGTCGAGTTTGGAGTCGAGCTGACTGAAAGTATTTTTGAACTCGGCGGCCAGGGCAGCGCGGTGTTCCTCCAGCAACGTGGTAATGGCCGCCAGGGTTAAGACAGCGCCAGCGTCGTCCTTCTTGCCCGACTTGCCGCTCTTCGAAGCCATCTCGGAGGTAAGTGGGCTCGTTCGAGACAAAAAAAAAGAAAAACAGCAACAGGGAATCCTTTTTAAAGGAAAAAGTTT
This sequence comes from Cololabis saira, assembly GCF_033807715.1. Taxonomy (NCBI): domain Eukaryota; kingdom Metazoa; phylum Chordata; class Actinopteri; order Beloniformes; family Belonidae; genus Cololabis; species Cololabis saira. The sequence goes on along the minus strand of NC_084597.1, from coordinate 3,732,743 downwards.
GAAAGTTTGAGGGCTTGGTGGTTTAAAAAGTTTGGCACTCACGGGAGCACTCACGAAACACGTCTACTCCATCTGCTCACCAACCGGAAGCCCCCCAGATTTTTTTTTTAATTAGAATTTTATCTCATTAATACGAGTATTAGGGCCAACCTAAGACAAAAAAAAATTTGAAAATTACGACAATAAAGTCGTGAAATTACGAGAATAAAGTCATAGCCTAATGTTACGAGAATAGAGTCGTAATATTACGACTTTATTCTCGCAACAATATGACTTTAATCTTGTAATTTTCCGACTTTATTCTCGTAATATTACGACTTTATTCTCGTAATATTACGACTTTATTCTCGTAATGTTACGACTTTATTCTCGATATGTTACGACTTTATTCTCGTAATGTTACGACTTTATTCTCGTAATATTACGACTTTATTCTCGTAATTTCCCTTTTTTTTTTTGCCTTAGTTTGGCCCTAATACTCCGTCGTACATTAATTCAGAAAAACAGCAGATTTTTTTTTTCACAAGTTACACATGCACATTTCTGAATGAGTGTGCACATCTACAGCAGTAATAAATCAAGATGATTTTAATACAGAGAAAACGGGAATAAAAAAATGTTTAATTGTCAGAACTTTGATTAAAAAAAAAGTGGATTGTTTAATTTTAGAGATAAACACAACAAATCCCACATGAACAGAAAATCCAGCGAGTTGTTGTCAGTGAATGTGGTAAACTGTTCCCAACAAGGTTTGTTTTAGATTGACACAAATCTCGTGTTATTTATCAGGAAAAAAAACAAAACAATGCAGCGACACTTGCTGCTATAATGAAACCCTCAGAAACATCACAAGCTGCAGCCTGGGAGGGTAAATACTTTATTGTTTTTCCATCTCCAGCAGCCAAAGTTGTCACTTATCCAGGGATGATTACTCTCAACTATTTATAGCAGTGGTCACCGTTTCCTCTTCTTCTCTTGTCACATTCAGCAGGACACGACGCCAGCGGATACTTGTGAAACTCAGAACATGATGCGGGAGGAATTTACATAAAAATCCCAAACTTTGTTTCTCTTCACACATTCTATGATAATGAGGCTCTGTGCTGATTGGCTCCCTGAATGACGTGTAGCAGGGGAGGAGGATAAACCCTCGCTCCGCCAGAGCAGCCCGAGCCTGTAAATTATCACAACAGTGAATTTTCACAAATGGAAACTTTATTGTTAAAAAAATAAAATATGAGTTGTATATAAATAACATTTATGCACTATTTAAGCCGGATCTACCCGGCGGATGCTGAACGCTGACGGTTTGATCTCCCGTTACCGGTGATCAAACCGTCAGATTTGCCTGAAAATCTCGGAGGGTGAAGCTGATCCGACCTGGGACAGACCCCCGAGGACCCAGCTCTCAAACCACCCGGGAACCTGCATGATTTAACCCGGATCCGCTCCGCCGCGGCGCCGCGTCCGACTGGCTGAAGGAAGGACCGCTCCAGCAGCGGAGAGAGCTGGTTGTGGGCGTGGTTTCAGCAGCAGAGGCTGAACCTATGGAAATGAGCACCTATGGTGACGTCACCATAGGCGCAGATTCAGAATGGCTCAAAAAAAGCCACGTGACACTGGGGGACTCTGTCCGGCAGGGGGTCAAAGACCTTGCAGAAATTCATGGTATTTTGTCTCCCCTGTGCTGGCAGTGTGAGGGGAGACCACTTTATATATGTTAAAACAAGAAAAAACGTGTTTTTCATAATAGGTCACCTTTAATGTTGAAATACAATCTCAAGAAAAAAGTCTAAATGTCGAAGAAAAAAGTGATTTGACATTTGGAAAGTACGGAAGAGTATTAGGGCCAAGCAGGAGAAAAATAAAAATAATATTTTAGAGGAGGAAGATTTTTTTTTCATTATGCACTTCGAGAAAAAAGTCGAAATGTGAATAAAGTTGAAATGTTGAGGAAAAAAACCCCAGAAAAATTTCGACTTTATTCTTGAAATTGTATTTCAACAAAATCAAAATATCAACTACAGGGAACAAGATGCTACTTTGGAAGACTGAACTCACTATAATACAGAACCATTTACCACAACTTAGGGCTACATCACATTAATGTTCCTTAAAGTTGATGCAAAAAGGATTAAAGGTAATTTAATCTCCAGCAAAGGCAGCATCAAAAATATTTTAAGACAGTATGTAGTGTTTCCTAGGGAAGAGTATTCGCGCCAGGCAGAATAAAAATAATATTTGAGAGAAGGAAGATTTTTTTTTCATTATGCACTTCGAGAAAAAAGTCAAAATGTTGAGAAAAAAGCCGAAACTTCGACTGTATTCACAAAATTTTGACTTTTTTCTCAAAATTGTATTTCAACATTAATCTCGACATTTCAACTTTTTTTTCTCCTGCATGGCCCTAATAATAATGTAGGTTGTACTTTTCAAGCTGCATCTTTACAATTTAAATGAAACTGACGAGAATAAGGTAAAAACGTCTCTGCTGAAGCAGCAGTGAAGCATGTTGCCTCTGGCTGTGTGAATAAAACATAATTGATTGTATTTTAACCGGCAGTCGTACCAGACCAATGAGAACGTCCTCATTCTGGTTTATATGGATCTTTTTTACATGACAATTCTCATCAATACCGTTTCCCGTCAGACTTCTGCCGAGGCGGCTTAAACCTCTTCTGTTTTGTTTCAGCAGTAATCTTTTGTTTACTTCTGAGACGGATAAGGAAGGCGTTTGCAAATCGTTACTGCGGGCTATTAAGACTAAGCTATTAATTATGGGGTAAAATTGCATTTTATGCATCTGCCACGCCGCATTGTTCAAACGGCAAGAAATGAGATTTATTCAACATCCACTTCACAAATGAATGAATGAATGAATGACTGGACTAATCTGGAGCTCAGAACCATCAGGGAAACGTGGTGGAAAAGTCAGTCAAGACTCCAAAATCTACCAATATCGTTAAGTCGTGATAAGTTCTAGACTGGTAGTTCTCCAGACCGGTCTAAAGACCATTTATTTGTGGTCCTGGTCTTGTCTCGGTCTCTACCAGAGGTGTCAAGTAACGAAGTACAAAGGTGGAAGCAGCAACGGGATGACCAGGGGTGGGGACCGCAGGCCAGCAGCAGCTCCTGAAGCTCCGGCCCAATCAGCAAGTCTCAGGTCGGGGTTCAGGGTCGGGGAAAGGTTGAAAAGGGGCAGGGCCAGGAGAGGAGTCTTGAGGGACAAACCTTCTCCTCCACCCAAAAGGGGCCGTTACCCTGCCCCTCTCACTCCCACACTGCATTCAGAGATGCTCTTCACCACCGGCAGAGGATGCTGTAACATGTACAAAAGAGAAAAAAGGGGGGAGAAGGGGGGGGGGCAGCACAAGAAACTACAGGAGCGACTCTAACACACTAGAGTTTACACTAACTAGAGATTTACAGACTTTTCAGACAACTTTTTACTTTTACTCCTTATATTTTCACACAATTATCTGTACTTTTTACTCCTTACATTTTAAAAACAGCCTCGTTACTCTATTTCATTTGGGCCTTTAATAAAAACTATCCAGTTAAATTGCTCCATCCGGATAGAGTGAATTTGGTTGTGGTTGTTTCAGATGTTCTTGTCCAGTTTTGTTCTTACATCCGTTCCCTCAGATTCCTGCAACTAAACTTGGATGTACATTCCAATAAAGGTTAGGATAAATGATAACATGAACATGAAGTTTGACTTTTTGCACCATTACAATACTTATAGGCAACTAGTCATCATATCTGCTGCTCTCTGAAACACATGTTAATGCTCAATAGTACACATATATGCTTCTTTAATATATTTACATTATACTAAGATGCATTCATGTTCAATGGCTTTTAGCCTTAATGGCTTTTTTCCCCTTACATTACTTTTACTTTTATACTTTAAGTAGTTTTGAAACCAGTACTTTTATACTTTTACTTGAGTAAAAAACTTGAGTTGATACTTCAACTTCTACAGGAGTATTTTTAAACTCTAGTATCTATACTTCTACCTGAGAAATGAAGGTGAATACTGAAGACACCTCTGGTCTCAACAGTTTCTGATCCTGGTCTATGTCTCGGTTTAGTCTTGAGTTCAGTCTACTAAGCACTTTCTCATAAAACTTTGTTAAAAGACTAAAACACCATCTCCGTATTTCCTCTCCTCAGAGGTTTTGAATTTGCTTTAAATGTTGAACATAAATTTTTCAAGACACCAATGGTTCATTAAAGCAGCTTGAGGCTCCTTTTAAGAAATGAGACTCTCTAGCGCCACCCTTCACCACGACGGCCGTTGGGGGTACTGCAGCCAACAGTGAAGCCGGCACGGGAGAACGGGGAGAACGTGCGTGCAGCGTCATGTGACGTCACATACGCAGGACGGCGCGGGAAATTCGGGACCGAATTGCAGCACATTTTGCAGCAACAGCCTGTTCAAGGCAAAGGAGAGATACGCTAGAGGATCATTCTTTTGGGTTTGGAACGCTTCATCTGACATTATTACTAGAAAACTTAAAATGAATACGGATTTTTTTCATAAATCTTGCCACAATCCGGCCTCAAGCTCCTTTAAGTAAATTATTTCCCCATATTTCCTGTCCGTCTCTCATTGTGGAGCTGAAAACCCCCCGACACTCCTCTAATCTCTCCTGCTCCCTCGCTCCTCGGTGTGGGTTCCACGCCGCCACCGGTCGGACCCCCGGGTCCTCCTCCACCTGCTGGAGTCGTGTTCCCAGCGTGAAACACGGCAAACTGCTGAGAGTTTCCTCCCGAGTCGGGATTCGGAGCCATTTCATTTCCAAATAATGTGAAGATCATGATAAATGCTTTTTCGTTCCTCTCTGTTTGAAACATCTTCCTGCGTTTGTGCCGTTAGACGCAGATTGAGATGCGGAATCTGACCTCTGCCGTCTCCTCTTTCCTGTCCCTGATCTATTCCTTCCTCTCATCCTCACATCCTCCCTCTCTTCCTGCAGTGTCCTGAGGGGCTGAGGCCCATGAAGGATGGATCCGGTTGCTATGACTACTCCAGAGGCATCGACTGCACCGACGGCTTCAACGGAGGCTGCGAGCAGCTGTGTCTGCAGCAGCTGGTCGCCCTCGACGACGAGCCCGGGGCCAGCAACGTGCTCATGTTCTGCGGGTGAGAGGGATGGAGGGATGGATGGATGGAGGGATGGATGATGGAGGGATGGATGGATGGAGGGATGGATGATGGATGATGGATGATGGAGGGATGGAGGGAGGGAGGGAGGGATGGATGGATGGATGGATGGATGGAGGGATGGAGGGAGGGATGGATGGATGGATGGATGAGGGAGGGAGGGATGGATGGATGGATGGATGGAGGGATGGAGGGAGGGATGGATGGATGGATGGATGGATGGATGGATGGATGGATGGATGGATGGATAGATAGATAATTTTTTCAGGCCTGGACATTTAGCAGTTGGCGGGCCGGATTTGACCAATCTTTTTCTTGCGGGCCGCACGCTGAAAATAACAAAAACGGTGCGGAAAATGTTTTTTTCTAATTCTTTTTTTTTACTATTGTTATCTAATCCAATATCAGTTTAGTTACTTTTAAAGGAAATATGCACTTTGTTTACACTCCAATTATGTAAAATATATTTCTTCAGGATCTTTTCTTGAAATTTCTCGTTTTTTTTTTCAAATTATGTAAGATACTTTTAATATCATTTTACAAAGATAAACAGAAACAAGTAAGTTTTTTTTATAGGAAATTTAATTAAAAACAAAATCTTTCTTATTACATCCGAGAGTGTTTCTTTGTGATTTAGAGATTTTTCCAGTACAATTAAGTGTATTTATTTAAAAAATTGGCACGGATATTTACGCCAGTGTGCCGAAAAAGTCAGCACTTCTCTTTTAACTGTTTTACTTTGTCACTATCCTCGTATTCAAAACTGAAATTCTCCCAATAAATATCTTCTATCATCTTTTTTAGCAGTGATATTTTTCCTGTGAAAATATATAATAGTAGTCAGTTAATAAAAATAAACGACCGTCTACAAAGAAATAAAATCGGCAAATGCATTTTAGAAAACTAAAAAAATGTTGAAAAAACTGCTCTCTTTGTGGAATAACGATGGATTTGTAGAAGAAATATATTATCAGATATGCTGCGATTCATGGCAATTATGTATGCCTTCCTTTTTAGTAAATTAACATTTTTTGCGTTGGAAACCTCTTTTGGGCCGCATGCGGCCCACGGGCCGCACATTTGACTCCCCTGCTCTATATCAAACCATTCAAAAGTTATGGCAGAAAGTAAGAACTATCAAATATGGACCAATCAGATGAAGGGGGGGTGCGCTTTTTGGCGTCTAGCGTGACGTTGCCACGGTAACGCTTTTGACTGAGAAAAGTAATGTGCGTCGTTGCAGGATGGAGACGCACATTTTGATGTATAACACACCTGGGTGCACGTTACGGTTCGGGCCGTATTAACGGCCGAAGGAATGGCATAAATTGCGCCAAAATTACACGATTAATTCAAAATGGCCGACTTCTTGTTCGGTTTCGGCCATGGCTCCAAGAGACTTTTATTTAAGTTGTGACATGATACAGGTGTGTACCGATTTTCGTGCATGTACGTCAAACCGTATTGTGGGGCTTGAGGAACAAAGTTTTCTAGGGGGCGATGTTGAGCCATTTTGCCACGCCCATTAATGCAAACCATTAAATATCAAATGTTTCACTAGGTCTGGCTTGGTGCAAAATCTGGTGACTTTTGGGGCACGTTTAGGGGGAAAAAAGGCCCTAATTTCGTCGGAAAAATAAAAACGAGGAAAATAAAAATAAAAACGAGAACTCCTATAGACACAATAGGGCCTTCGCACTCGTTTTTATTTCTTCCAAAAAGTTGAATCTCATCATCTTTCTAAGCCAACAAGGTTGTCTTAGGCGAGTCTGCTTCGGCTGCCTCAGGTCAAGCAGACAGAGTCTCTCTCCATCATCGCCTCAAAAGAGTTTCTATCTTTTAGGAAAAACTATTCAGAAAGACTCAGTCAAATATATCTCCATGCCATCATTTTCTCACTCAATATGCAAATCCTGTGACTGGTGATGGTTTGACAGCTGTAAGAAACATCTGCTCCTAAATACTGTGCTGCGTAATCCTCAAATCACATTACTAAAGTATCCTCGGTGGCTTTGCTGGAGTCCTGTAATTAGGCAGACGGGGGGATGCAGAAAGAAAGAGAGAAAGAGAGGGAACGCCAAGACGTCAGAGCTCCAGCAGGAGACGATGCCAACGATGACAAAACTGTGAATCCGGCTCGTTAAAGGTGCCGGATGCTCAGATGGGAGGAGAGTTGAGACTCGCTGCAGACGAACAGGCAGCCGTCTCCATGGTGATGATGACAAGTGAACTACTTTCTGTTAGACTTGTAGTCAAGACCACCTGAACCGAGACCAGGACACTACCAAGACCAGAGAGATTCAAGACCAGAGAGTACCAAGACCAGAGAGTACCAAGACCAGAGAATACCAAGACCAAGACCAGAGTACCAAGACCAGAGAGATTCAAGACCAGAAAAGTACCAAGACCAGAGAGTATCAAGACCAGAAAGTACCAAGACCAAGACCAGAGAGTACCAAGACCAGAGAGTACCAAGACCAAGACCAGAGTACCAAGACCAGAGAGATTCAAGACCAGAAAAGTATCAAGACCAGAAAGTACCAAGACCAGAGAGATTCAAGACCAGAGAGATTCAAGACCAGAGAGATTCAAGACCAGAGAGTACCAAGACCAGAGAGTACCAAGACCAGAAAGTACCAAGACCAGAGAATACCAAGACCAGAAAGTACCAAGACCAGAGAATACCAAGACCAGAGAGTACCAAGACCAAGACCAAGACCAGAGAGTACCAAGACCAAAACTACTAACTAGTCCCAAAGACCCAAAGAATAACCAGCTCCAACACCCCCCTCCACCTCAGAAAAGGAATGAATAGTAAATGTTACTGATTTAAATTGGACTGAATTTGGAGATGAAACCTGAATTGTACATATTAAAGATTGAAATTACATTATTTACCATTAAAGTAAGAGACTGTTGAGACCGAGACCAGACCAGGACCAAAAACTGTCAAGACCAAGACCGGTCTCCAGAACTACAAGTCTACTTTCTACGGTCTTCATTTAGTACGTGTTGTAAATTTAAAAAGAGGAAAACAGCTAGAGCCAGGATATGAACTTCTGCATGACTGGCCTGGTTATTATTAGGGCCCGAGCACCTTCAGTGCGAAGGCCCTATTGTATCTGTAGGAATTTTTTTTTTTTTTCTGACGAAAGGAGGGCCTTTTTGCCCCCCTAAACGTGCCCAAAAAGTCACCAAATTTTGCATGCAAGTCAGGCCTGGCGAAAAATTTGATATTTAATGGTTTACATTAATGGGCGTGGCAAAATGGCTCAACAGCGCCCCCTAGAAAACTTTGTGCCTCAAGCCCCACAATACGGTTTGACGTACATGCACGAAAATCGGTACACACCTGTATCAGTACACAACTTAAAGAAAAGTCTCTTGGCGACATGGCCGAAACCGAACAGGAAGTCAGCCATTTTGAATTAATCGTGTCATTTTGGCGAAATTTATGCCATTCCTTCGGCAGTTAATTCAGCCCGAACCGTAACGTGCCCCCAAGTGTGTTATACATCAAAATGTGCGTCTCCATCCTGCGACCCCACGCATTACTTTTCTCTTTCAAAAGCGTTACCGTGGCGACGCTAGACGCCAAAAAGCGCGCCCACCCTTCATCTGATTGGTTCAACAGAAAAAACTTTGTGCCTCAAGCCCCATAATACGCTTTGACGTACATGAACGAAAATCGGTACACACCTGTATCATGTCGCAACTTAAAGAAAAGTCTCTTGGCGCCATGGCCGAAACCGAACAGGAAGTCGGCCATTTTGAACATTCTGCATTAATCGCGTAATTTTGGAGCAATTTATGCCATTCCTTCGAGAATTAATTCAGCCCGAACCGTAACGTGCACCCAGATGTGTTATACATCAAAATGTGCGTCTCCATCCTGCGACTACGCGCATTACTTTTCTCTTTCAAAAGTGTTACCGTGGCGACGCTAGACGCCAACAAGCGCACCCCCCCTTCATCTGATTGGTCCATATTTGATAGTTCTCCAAAAGTCACCAAATTTTGCATGCAAGCCAGGCCTGGCGATAAATTTGATATTTCATGGTTTGCATTAATGGGCGTGGCCTAACGGCTCAACAGCGCCCCCTAGAATACTTTTATCTGCCATAACTTTTGAATGGTTTGACATAGAGAGTCGTGGGTGGTGTCATGGGACTCTGTAATGAGTCCATGAGCTTCTTTGGCCTTAATTAGCCCCGCCCCTTCTTCTGATTGGTTGTCCCGATTTTCTGCTATAACTTTTGAATGGTTTGACATAGGAAGTCGTGGGTGGTGTCATTTCTGATATGCTTATGGGGGGCGGTGGCCGTGAGTGCGAGGGCCCGTTCATCGCTGCTTGCAGCTTTAATTATGTTTGGAACTAGGGCTGCAACAACGAATCGATAAAATCGATAAAAATCGATTATTAAAAGCGTTGGCAACGAATTCCATTATCAATTCGTTGTGTCGCGCGATTATGACGTCACTCACTAAAGCCGGATTTATGGTTCTGCGTTAAATCGACAACGTACCCTACGCCGTAGGGCCTGCGTTGATTTAACGCGGAACCATAAATCAGCCTTAAGTCGCGGAGCTGAAGTTGAGGTGTTTCGCCCGGACTACATTTAATCCTGCACAGCGCGCTGACGCCGCGCACGTAAAGGAAGAAGAAAGAGGGCGCGGATTTGTTTGGTTTTAGTAACATGCCATGCTCAGGCGGGAGACACATGTAGCTCAGTGCTTAACTTTTATTTTTAATCCACGCTATATTCTTCTGGTCCGTTTTCCTATATGTTCCCCCTCTAACCCGGTACATACATAGGTTCCTCTAAACATCTGTTCCCGCTACAGTTTTAACTAAAAGAAAAGGCAGAAAATGTCAGAAAAATAAAAACGTAATAAAGTTTACTGGTTAGTTTTCAGTTTTATCTCTGTAGTCATTCATGGATAAAACAACAAGCAGCACTGGTGCCTAATGTGCTCCAATACAGCAGGGCTCATAATTTTATTATGTACACTGCCAAAACTCAAAATCTTATACTTTAACTTAAAACTTAACTAGAACTAAAAATTTGCTTGTAATGTTCAAACAAATCCTGTTTCTGATTTGTATTTTTCTTTATTTTTTATAATTTATTTATTGTTCTGACAGCTCAGGTCCCTTTTAATCAAAGTATACCTCTTGTGTGCACTTTATTTTTATATATTTGGCAGATGTAAAGCATACATGTGTATGTTTTCTGTGTTAGTCCATTTAGTTGTTTTTTTTAATCAATACTTTAAAAGCTCAGGGATGTTCAAGGAGCTGTTTGTGAACTTTTTGAAGATTATCTGCACTGTGAATTTGCACTGTCAGTTCTGTTTTTAGATGGTTGGAATTTAGTGCTTTTTTTTTTTTTTTTTATCCGATTCATCGATTAATCAAAAAAATAATCGACAGATTAATCAGTTATTATTAAAATAATCGTTAGTTGCAGCCCTATTTGGAGCCTCTTCCAAGGTGTTTTGTTTGGCAGATCTTGGTTTTCCCTCCACCTGGTCCAGGTATCGACAGCTTGTCTCTCCCCTCAGGTGTGTTCAGGAGTACCGGCTGGCGGGCGACGGACGCTCCTGCCTCCTGCAGTCGGACAACTGCGAAGGACCGAAGTGCCCCAGGCCGGACGTCCGCTTCAACGACACCCTGTTCGCCGAGATGCTGCACGGATACAACAACAAGACGCAGCAGGTCAACCTGGGACAGATCTTCCAGATGACCTTCCGGTAATAATCCAATCAATAATCATCTCTCCATTTTGTACGGAAGAGTATTAGGGCCATGCAGGAGAAAACATATTTGAGAGGGGAAGATTTTTTTTAATTGTGCACTTTGAGAAAAAAGTCGAAATGTCGAGAAAAAAGTCGAAATTTCGTGAATAAAGTTGAAATACATTTCAACTTTTTTCTCAACATTTCAACTTTATTCACGAAATTTTGACTTTTTTCTCAACATTTCAACTTTTTTCTCGAAATTGTACTTCAACATTGTTCTCGACATTTCGACTTTTTACTCGACATTTTGACTTTATCGAAGTGCATGATGAAGAATAAAAATCTTCCTCCTTTTTTCTTCTTTTTTTCCTTTTTTTTTCTTTTTTCCTTTTTTTCTCTTTTTTACTTTTTCTTTTTTCTTTTTTTTCCTTTTTTTCTCTTTTTTCCTTCCTTTTTCCTTTCCTTTTTAATCTCGAAATTTTGACTTTTTTCTCGACATTTCGACTTTTTTCTCGAGATTTTGACTTTTTTTCTCGACATTTTGACTTTTTTTCTCAACATTTCGACTTTTTTCTCGAAATTTTGACTTTTTTCTCAAAATTTTTACTTTCTTTCTCGACATTTCGACTTTTTTCTAGAAATTTTGACTTTTTTTCTCGAAATTTTGACTTTTTTCTCGAGATTTTGACTTTTTTCTCGAGATTTTGACTTTTTTCTCGAGATTTTGACTTTTTTCTCAAAATTTTGACTTTTTTCTCGAGATTTCTACTTTTTTCTCGACATTTCGACCTTTTTCTCGAAGAGCATAATGAAAAAAAAATCTTCTGCCTCTAAAATATAATTTTTATTTTTCTCCTGCTTGGCCCTAATACTCTTCCGTACCATTTCCTTTCTGCATCCTCTTCTGGAAAGCATATTTCCAGTGTTTGCACAAACGCCTCTAAACACAGTCTTCCCTGGAGACCTGGTGTTTCACATCCTAGCAGTTTTTATTTTCCTGCATTTCACAAGACGCATCATTTGGAGTAAAACGCCTTATCCATCTGCAAACCTCCACGGAGTCGGGGTTTGCTGCATCTGTGTTTGCACAGATGTGTGTGCGGGTATGTGTCGGCGGTGAAGACGGAGAGCGCTGCGAGAGAGTGATGGCGGAGGCTCATCCCACGGCACTTCCCCTTAATTTGGCAGCCCCCTGAAAACCTGGCGTCCTCTGATAAGTCGCATGATGCCTATGATGAAAAGCACGACTCGGAGGGATGATGAGCTGTACAGACACAGAAACACGCTCAGCTTCCATCCCATAGTTGTTTATGTCTTCTAATTATTCCACTCTGAGTTGCACATGTGTTGTTTTTTATTCTTATTTGTGGATCTACAGAGGATGCAAAGCATGTTTAGACTCAGATTTTACCTAAAGCTCATTTGAATAACAAGGAGACCACTGGCAAGGTGTTTGAAGGTTATCTTGCAGCATTTCTTCTAAGCCGCAGATATTTAACAGAAATACATTGTGTGAAATATTTCGTAGAAATATGCTTTAATTCTGGTGCTTTATGGTTTTGAATGATTCTTCAGGGCCGTCAGCATTTCAGAAGTCGTAGAAAAGTTGTTCTTCAATCACATTAAAAACCCCTTGACTGCCAGCATCGCTGTCAAGATTGAAAAAATAATTTAATTCAATAATAGAACCTAAATGAAAACAAAAAAGTGAATTAAAGCACATTTAATTATTTTAAATATTTTCAGTTTATATACACATTGATTATTTTCAAGTGAAACATTTACATTTTCACTCATGAGGCTCTGGCCTTCACTTACTGGTTACCCAGCGCTGGTGCTGCTGACGGACGTTGGTCCTTCCCCCGTGCGAGACACTAAGGCCCCGTTTACACTGAGCAAAAACGGTGGTGTTTTCATGCGTTTTGGCCGTTCGTTTACACGAAAACGAAGCTCAAAGTCTCCAAAAACCATCATTTCTGAAAACTCCGGCCAAAGTGTAGATTTTTAAAACCTCCGTTTTCATATTTGCTTGTAAACAGAGAGAAACGGAGATTTAAGCTTCAGAACGTCACATTATGAGACAGAAACATCACCAGCGTCATGAGTGACACCTGTGTTTACAATTAGTTTGGCCACCGTCAATATTTTCTTGTATTTTACCTGTTTTATATTCTAAAGTCACACTTAAAAGTAACTCCACTTCTCTGTCACTCCAAACTAAAGACTCTCGTTCATCTTGGAAGTAACTGGCAGTTACTCGTGTCATTTGTTGATGTTTTTTTCCAGGATTCTGATTGGCTAGCATGACTTTATCTTCTCGTTACACTGCCCCCTGTAGGTTTGGCTGCTCATAGCACCTTAACAGCGTATTGATGCGGGTTCTTGTAAATCAGGGGTCGGCAACCCGCGGCTCTAGAGCCACATGCAGCTCTTTAGCACCGCCCTAGTGGCTCCTGGAGCTTTTTCAAAAATGTTTTACCTTTTTTTTTCCTTTTTTTCTTCTTTTTTTGTCATTTCAACTTTTTTCTCGACATTTCAACTTTTTTCTCAAGATTGTACTTCAACATTAATCTCAACATTTTGACTTTTTTCTTAAAATTTCGACTTTTCTCTCGACATTTCGACTTTTTTCTCGACATTTCGACTTTTTTCTCGACATTTCGACTTTTTTCTCAAAATTTCAACTTTTTTCTCGACATTTTGACTTTTTTCTCAAAGTGCATAATGAAAAAAATAAATCTTCCCCCAGTTATAACTAATATAGAAACATGCAGCATGTGTTGTCTTCATTCTAAGGCTGATACAAGACTTCTCACTTTTTGCGGCTCCAGACATATTTGTTTTTTGTGTTTTTGGTCCAATATGGCTCTAAAACATTTTGGGTTGCCGACCCCTGGTGTAAATGATGGTATTTTTCTAAAGTAGAGGGGGAAATATCCGTTTTTGTAAATATCCGGCTATGCGTAAACGTGGCCTAACATCGCAGTTACAAATCTTTCAGAATTCGTAACTGCCCTGGGCCGCTCGGTGGCACAGTGGGTTAAGCAGCGGCTCATATACTGAGGCTACAGTCCTCCTGCAGCGGTCGCAGGTTTGAATCCCGGCCTGTGCACCTTTGCTGCATGTCATCCCCGATCTCTCTCTCTACCCCTTTCATATCTGCAGCTTGAATAAAGGGCCACTAGAGCCCAAAAAAATCTTTAAAAAAAAAAAAGAAATCGTAACTGCCCCCATCCTGCGACCTGCTATTCCATTTTTAGAGATATTTACACCAAGTTTTCTCTTTTTTACCAAAAATGTCTTCTCTCTCGTTACATCCATCCATCTCTGTGATTTGTTGTTCTGAGTTTGTTCCTGTTGTTGTAGAGGTGGGTGCAATTCATCGATGTGTCGATGCATCGCGATGCGTCACGTGACGATTTGGAATCGATTCATAAAAAAAACAAACCCTTTTTTTTTTTCTTGGTTTTTTTTATTATCCTATCCAGATTCCAGACTGAATTAGCTGCTGAATCATTTCATTTTCAAGAATGCACATTTCTTATTGTTCACTTGGAACATGGCAGATATGTTTACACTAAGTTAATATCTGGTTTACTTGAATTAATGAACTCATTAAATCCAGGGCTTGACCGTTTTCAGTGTTTTCCACCAATAGAGGGCGCTCTCATGCAAGTGCAGCTTTCCCTGGTCAAAGTTAAGGAAGTCAAAGAGCAAATATTTACATAGTCATAAAATACATTATTTTGTGTCAAATGTTCAAAAAACCTTGTTATTTACTTAATGAGTGTTGTTAGAGGAACTGAGTTCATTGATTGGCTATTTATTTACAAATGTAGCCACAGATGAAGACAAAATCAATCTTGTTGGAAAAAAGCATTAAAAATCACAATAATCGAAGAATCGTGGCACCAATAATCGAATCGAATCGTGAGCTACCCTTGTTTGCACACCCCTAGTGAGAACTGCCACCCAGGCTACAGCAGGGGACAGTTCTCAGGAGGCTAGTAAGTTTGGTGAGGCACAATAATGCTTTTTAAAAATTATATTTGGAAAAGGGAAATTTACGAGATAATACGGGAGGACGGTGGGAAAGAGGGGTAAAATACGGTCGTTTCCCGGACAAAACGGAGACTTGACAGATATGCGACCAGAGTGTCATTGAAGAGCAGAAGCCCAAGACTGGGCTGGTATTTAAAGGGTTACGTTGAATTTATCTTGGGATTGAACAGCCTTTTGTGACTATGTCTGCAGCTGCCTGCCCCGAAACACATTTTTGGGATGTAGAAAACCCATTAAGCATTGATTTGAAAGCTTCAGACTGCTGCTTGTTTTGGCTATAATGGGTTATTTCTAACAGACGACATATTTGTCTCGCTGGAGCTCTGTCACAATGATTGAAACACAAAACTCAACTAAATTAGATGGGCGATGAAAAGAGACGGAAAGTTCTTAGATAACTTAATCCAAGAAACAAGCAAACTTCTTCTAAATCGGTGTGCCTCCAAGAAATTATGAAAAAGCTCATAAAACAAGTCGTAATCCACCCAGATGATGAGATGTCCAGTTTTACCGCAGGAATAAATGTTTTCAGTGGTTTTCAAGAAATGGTTTTGGTCTCCACACCAGGACAAACGTCATGGCGGATTTTTATATGTACCTTTTATATAAATCCA
Source organism: Cololabis saira (assembly GCF_033807715.1). Lineage (NCBI taxonomy): Eukaryota > Metazoa > Chordata > Actinopteri > Beloniformes > Belonidae > Cololabis > Cololabis saira. The sequence continues at coordinate 3,717,155 of NC_084597.1, read as the reverse complement.
AACATTTATACTTAATTGACCCTTTGTCAAGCCCAGGCCCTGTTGCCAGGTTGGACAAAATTGTTGTCTTTCCATCCACTTCCATCGTAAAAATGGGGTTTTGCATCACTTTATTTCTAATTAGTGTACTAAAGAAAATGAACAGCAACCAGATATAAATAAAAAGGAACACTTTACTTCAGGTACTGTGGAGTAAGTTTATAAAAAAAAAAAAGAAGATATTTTGATGAGTTTAGCTGATAACACAGTGGAAGGTGTGGTCATCCTCATTTATCCAAAGCTGACATTTTTCCTAAAGTACCATTGGTTTTGGGATGAAATGTATTCCTGTGATTCTATCTGGGTAGCTTTGGTCACTTTTACAACTTTTACACACCGCTTAACCATTTTAAGATAAGTAAATTTAGTGTGTTCAGCTGCTAACATCAGATGGTTATATACGCAAGGGAACGCTGGCGCAACCTGGTGCCGCTGCTCGCCGCTGACTAGGGCTGGGCGAAATGGACCAAAAGTCATATCTCGATATTTTCTAGCTAAATGGCGATACTCAATATATATCGATATTTTTTCTGTGCCATAATTGGGGTTTCCCCCAAAGCATTATAGCATAGCATCTCTGTTAGCTTCATTTTTTTCTGAGGCAAACCATTAAAAAAACAGTTTTAATACAATGCCTCGAGAAAAAAGTCGAAATTTCGACTTTTTTCTCGACATTTTGACTTTTTTCTCGAAATTGTACTTCAACATTAATCTCGACTTTTTTCTCGACATTTTCACTTTTTTCTCAACATTTCGACTTTTTTCTCGACATTTCCACTTTTTTCTCGAAGTGCATAATGAAAAAAAATCTTCCTCCTCTAAAATATTATTTTTATTTTTCTCCTGCCTGGCCATTATACTCTTCCGTACTATTTACCATAAGTGTGTGAGGATTTTTGGGGAGCCCTCAGGATCTTGGGGCCCCAGGCAGCCGCCTAGTTCTGCCTAACAGTAACTCCGGCCCTGGTTACGACGGGAATACACATTACTTCTTTGTGCATGAAAGAGATTTCAACCATTTATAAGAGCGTGAAGAGAATTTGAATAGTTTTAGTTATCTGAGCCGTGTCCTCAGTCTGAAGGACGTCAGTGTGATGCGTCGATAAGGATAAAGAGCCGCAGACAGAACCGTTATCTCTGATCACAACCAGAGCTGGGAGCTAAACAGCGGCCGAAGTCCACCGTCTTCGAGGAGAGAAAAGAGTGGAGAGGACCAGTGGCGGAGCTGGACTTTTAACCTTGGGGGGGCCAGAGGGAGCCAGGGCTATTTCAGGGGGTCCACACACTATGACAAGGAATTAGTTTCTCCAACAATCAATTGCAATCAGTCTCTTAATGTTGAAATGTACATATTAAGCACAGGAGATGAGATTTGTGTATATATAAATTTAAGTTTATTCACGCTGTACAAAATGTAAAAAAAACAAAGACATTTGTTCCTTTTTTGCAAGTCTTTTGTTTCATCTGAAATCACACTGAACACTTAATTTTATTTCACTTCTTTTATGATTTCATTCTGTACCATCTCAGCTAAGCCCTGAAGCATCTCATTTTGGATTTGGTGACTTGTGTACTTCAGGGTTCGTACGTTTTGAAAAAACCTGGAAAAGTCATGGAATTTGAAAATGTCATTTTCAAAGCCTGGAAAAGTTTTGGAAACATAAGTTCACCCCAAAAGTTTTGGAAAAGTCATGGAATTTATTATTCTCACTTAATGATAACATTAGTAATAACAGCCTATAAGGTAGATTTAAAATTGATCAATAAATATTTCGTATAGAAAAGTCTTGCACGTTCTCACGCGTGATGTTCCTAGCATCTTGTGCATCATGCAGATCGGTTATTAGTTATTACAGTTATATTAGATTACTATACAACACAACTACAACATAGTGCTGGTATATCAGTGTTAGTTTAAACAAATGTTTATTTTGTATTAAACCATAATTGTCATTAGATCTCCACTGTGGAGACTTTTTACATAGTTTTATTCCTATATTTCATTCATACATTGATGTTCTAGAGGTCATGTAAAGTCATGGAAACTTGCTGCCAAGTCATGGGAAAGTCATGGAAAGTTGTTGGTTAAAATGTGTATGAACCCTGGTACTTTGCGTTCCCACATGCATCCAGCCTTTTTTCAATAAATTGGTCATGCTTTGCTATTTCGTCTAATATGGCCAAAAAGTTTCCCTTATTCTTGGAGTCCTCAGACTCTCGATGACCCCTCTGTTCCGCTATATTGTGGGTTGCAGTCAAAAGAAGAACATTTGCTATTTTTTTTTAAATAATGTTGATTTTCTTCCACTTTTTTTCGTTGATTCTCATTTAAAGAATTGAACATGGTTGTGTTCCTCTCAGTAGTTTTTTTTATGTTGACTCCATGCATACATTGCATACATAGCGCCAACTACTGTACAGGAGGGTCATAGCAGTCAGGAGTCACTGATTTCAAAACGCAACTGGTTCCTTTCAACAAGACGTGCGTGGTGCCCTGATATGTCAATCATCTGGGGTGGCACTTGGGGGGGCCAATCACATTTCAGGGGGGGTCCAGGGCCCCCCCGGCCTCCCCTCTACCTCCGCCCCTGGAGAGGACAGATGATCCACCTGTTATTCCCAGCTAACTGATGCTCACAACATGAGCAGAAACTAATCAAATGTTAACTAGAAGACAAACGTATCCCTTCTTCTAAAGCCGGGCAGACACTGTGCGACTGTCGGCGCGTTTTGAACCGATTTTCCACTCGTGCAACTATTTTTTGGATCGGGCCAGATTTCGACACAACCGTGCAAATGTGGGGATTGAGCATGAATTAACTCATCACATTTGTCAGGAAAATGCTCCAGCAATTGCAGGAATTAAGGACAATTACTGGTTTACCTCAAACACTGTTGTAGAAATAGAAATATTTACAGAAAGATGCATAAAAGATAATGTTCTTACTTATTTTCCAGTAAATTGTACTAAGTTATGTGAAGAGATTTGTTATCTTAATAACGCGGTGAACACAGGAACTTGAGGAGTGATAGAGAAACCAAACAAATCTAAAAAATAAATGATTGAATATGAAGTTGAATTATAAAGAAATCATTAACCTTGAATTAAACATGAAAATATTTCAGTTTTATTCTTTTTACCTTCATTTATAATGTTTGATTATTCTGGATCCTGAACAAATTTTAATTCTTTTGAACTCTTTTTGCTCTTGCCTTGTCTTGCCCATCTTATCTAGCTCCAGCGTCCAGCTAATCTCAGATACATTGAACTGCTTAAGTCAACTCTGACCAGCGTTCAGACTCATTTGTGCCAATCGAGACATAAACAGTCTCCGTCCTGAAGCCGATTGGCTGCTCCGTCACCTGTCTCTGATTCCCACCTGTACATCCCACCAGGAGACTGAACCAGAACCCTCTTCCTCCGATGACGACGTTATCGTCACTTATCTGGACTTTGTCGTTTTTCCAGTTTACTGCCATCTCTTTTCTAAAACTGTATCATGTTCCTCGTAGGGCTGCAACGATTCGTCGACGTTGTCGACAAAAATCGATAATCAAAATTGTCGACAATGAATTACATTGTCGACAATTGTCGCCAGCAGTGTTGTGCAAGTTCATACTTCCCATGAACTAGTTCAAAGTTCAGTTCACATAGTTTAAAAATGAACAGTTCACGTTCATAGTTCACCATTTTCATTTTGAACTAGTTCAAATTCAGTTCATTTCAATATTTTTAGGTGAGAAGTACGAATGAAACGCCTAGTGGCGTTTCAACTTTATTCAGAGGCTGTAAATCTCCAACATTGTAGTGCATTATCAATTTGTCTACCTGTTACTGGGAAATCAGACCTCTTGGTCTTTCTGGGAACTTTTTTGATTGTCAAGGACTAGCAGATATTTTCTCACACTGGACTGATGCTTCAACTCGACATGACGTTTCAAATGTGAAGTTGACGAGGCAGATGTTCAGACTTGTTTTCTCAGCGCAGGTGGACATAATTTGCACAGCAAGGTTAGTTTCCTACCGTCAGACTCTTTGGGAGACGATGTGTAAAATTACCGCAGATAATGATAAGCGGATCATCATCTGACGGCTTGCTGACGCTGCGTCTGCAACGTCTCCCTTCACCAGTCAAGGCTGATTTATGGTTCTGCGTTAAATCGACGCCGAAGACTACGGCGTAAGGCACGCGGCGACGCAAACCATACGGTCCGCACGCCGCGTACCTTACGCCGTAGGTTCCGCGTTGGTTAAACGCGGAACCATAAATCAGCTACATTCGTAAAGACTGCACCGGGCTCGTCGAGCATTTTAAATGTGCGCGCCGCCCGCTGGTGAAATAAGAAGGATTATTCCGTAATAATTGGACCTAAACAGTGAAGCTGCAACTCACATAATCTGAACAGTTCAAATTCCAGTTCATGATCTGCAGAATGAACAAGTTCACGTTCAAGTTCTTTATTTGCAAATATGTTGCGTTCAGTTCAACGTTCTCACAGAAATGAACGTGTTCATTTGAACGCTTTCATGCACAACACTGGTCGCCAGACGTGTTTTTCCAACGGAGTGAGGCGTCTCACTTCAATACAATCTCTGCCGAGAGTCGCGCATGCGCGCTAGCGGCTCTGCCGAGCGGTAGCGGGTAAACAATAATGACGGCGTCCCGTCCTGTAGCAGCTGCATGTAACAGAACATCTAAAGTTTTGGAGCCTTTTAGCCTCGATACGGTAAATAAAAAGATCACTTGCAAGGTTTGCAAAGCCGACCTTGCTTATCACGGGAGCACGTTGGTAATACGAGCATTTGAAGAGAAAGCACGTCGGGTCTGGGTGACGAGTTTCAACAAATGATACACCAGTTCATCCCAGATACGTCCTGCCATCCAGAACCCATTTACCCACTTGATACAGAAAAAATATGAGACATTTTATTTTATTTTTTATATAACACATTTGCCTGTCCTTAAAAAATGAAAAATAATGGATAGATGTTTATTTATTCATGGATTTATGTCTGACTGATCACTGTGCCTGTCTTTGGTTTTAAATAGGACATTTTATTAACTTTTTGTATGAACAGCGGCAAAGTTGAATAAAATATCTACAGGACTGTCTCAGAAAATTAGAATATTGTGTTCTTTATTTCTTTATTTTCTGTAATGCAATTAAAAAAACAAAAATGTCATACATTCTGGATTAATTACAAATTAACTGAAATATTGCAAGCCTTTTATTATTTTAATATTGCTGATTATGGTTTACAGTTTAAGATTAAGATTCCCAGAATATTTTAATTTTTTGAGATAGGATATTTGAGTTTTCTTAAGCTGTAAACCATGATCAGCAATATTAAAATAATAAAAGGCTTGCAATATTTCAGTTGATTTGTTATGAATCCAGAATGTATGACATTTTTGCATTATAGACAATTTTCTGAGACAGTCCTGTATTTTTCATTGAAGTTCCATCTTTCTCGTGTTTATTATCATTTGCCACATAATTAAAGCAACATACTAAATTTAAGAAAAAATTACTAATTATCCGATTAGTCGACTAATTGTTTCAATAGTCGGTGACTAGTCGACTATTAAAATAGTCGTTAGTTGCAGCCCTAGTTCCTGAACTGGATGGTGGATTTATTTGATTGCTGCTTGATTGTGCGGGGGGATTTAAGAAAACAACATGTGTGTCTCCGCAGACACTCGGATGCCAGAATGTTTAATGTTTCAGCTCTGAAAGGCAGATGGTTGAGCATGAAAACACATGTTTTCATGTCGGCTTGATGGTGTAAAGCCACACGCATCCTTCGGTTTCAGCTCTCAGCAAACAGACTGCAGCAGCCGTTAGCTGCGAGCTCTGCAGGCGTTACCTCTGATTCCTCCCTGAATCCTCGCCTCCCTACACACTCAACTCAAACTGCAAATGGGAGTGAGGAAATGCATCAACAAATCAATATTTGTGCAGTTCGTCGACCCAATCTACTCCAGATGCAGCGTCTTAATATAATATGACCCCTAGCCTGAAGAAAAGAACTGGTTTTGCAGCATAAACCAGAAAACTTTTCCTTCTTGTGATGTCATCGTTCCCAGTGGGGGAGAAATAATTAAAGCTGCAAGCAGCGATGAACGGGCCCTCGCGCGTGCAATTTTCACCAATAAAGCCGCTCTTCAATCCAGCCGCTCTGCTCCCCAACTCAGGAACATTGACTCATTCACTCATTTTAAATCCCAACTCAAAACTCATCTGTTCAAGACTGCCTATCTCATTTAATCAGAGACGTTCAATAAACTCTACAGCCCACTACGGTTGTGTTTCCTGTATCTGTGTCACGTGACTGCCACGCCCCTTTAGGAGACCGGAAGTAGGTCCTGAGTCTATTGAGTCCTATGGGAAAAGTGAACGTGAGCACAGATTATTACCAATTCCTTCGCCCCATAGTAACCTAAGTATATATGGGACCCATTTTTCAAAAGCCACAAACCTTCTGAACATTCTGACACCAAAATGGACATTTTTAGACCGACAGATTAGGAGAAAATGAACTTTGTTTGAGACCTGTCTCTGTCTGAGCAACACACTCTCGTGAGATTTGGATCTCATCGTTTTCCCATCGGATAAAATGAAGTTTAAAACTAAAATGAAACTTGCTTCTTTGCTTAATAATACTGTTATTTTTATTATTTAAGTCTTTTTGGAAGAAAGTTGTACTGTATCTAGTGTTGTATGTTCCAAAACGATGTGGGGAGAGGGGCGGCCACGCCCACTTAGGAGACAGGAAGTGAGGTCAGAGGGGCGGCCACGCCCACTTAGGAGACAGGAAGTGAGGTCAGAGGGGCGGCCACGCCCACTTAGGAGACAGGAAGTGAGGTCAGAGGGGCGGCCACGCCCACTTAGGAGACAGGAAGTGTAGACCATTTCATACCATTGGCAGTAACGGTAATGCGCTATCTTCTGTATAGAGGATCTTTGGGAATGTGCATCATTGCAGGATGGAGACGCACATTTTGATGTATAACACACCTAAATTTCACCAAAGTGACACGATTAATTCAAAATGGGCGACTTCCTGTTCGGTTTCGGCCATGGCGCTAAGAGACTTTTCTTTAAGTTGTGACATGATACAGGTGTGTACCGGTTTTCGTGCATGTACGTCAAACCGTATTGTGGGGCTTGAGGCACAAAGTTTTCTAGGGGGCGCTGTTGAGCCGTTAGGCCACGCCCATTAATGCAAACCATTAAATATCACATTTATCGCCAGGCCTGGATTGCGTGCAAAATTTGGTGACTTTTGGGGCATGTTTAGGGGGAAAAAAGGCCCTCATTTCATCGGAAGAAAAATGAGGAAAATAAAAATAAAAGCCTTTCAATTCATTGTACTGTTGCTTTTTTCCACAACGATTTTAATGTAACAGTGAGCAAAGTAATATGTTGTTGTTTATCTGAGATTGCACTATATGAACCACTTCCACTCTAAATCCAATTCAAATTCAAAAAATACTTTATTATTCCCCCCAAGGGAAATTTATAAGATCAGATGAAACTCGGAAAATAACACACTAAAACGAAACTAAAGCAGGAGGTAAATAGCAAAAAAACAAGAGCCACAGGAAACCTAATAGAGGAATAACGGAACAAATGAACTGGAAAAATTGAGGGCACAACAAATATTCCCCCAAAAATAATAAAAAACGTCAAAAATGATTCCTCTTTTTATTTTCAAATGTTGTTAAATGCTTTAATCTTTCTTATCTCAGTTACTCCTAATTTATCATCGGCTATCTTTCACAGATCTGATTGTTTTTTTGGTCGTTTTCTCACGCTCTCCGTAAATCACAATGAACAACATGCTCTTTTTCTCAGCTCCAGATTTATTTGATTCCACCTTTGCAGTTAAAATAAAACAATATGAATGATTGCATACTGCTGAAATCTTGTGACGCACAAGATTTCAGCATCAAGTCCTTTTTAAAGGCCCTGACACACCAACCCGACTTCCACCGCTCTCTGCCGACTGCTGTGTTGGTTCGCGTCGCCTGTGTCGGGCTGGGTCGGGCTCTTTGAACACACCGCAAATACGACACCCGACGGCGAACTAGCACGTGCGTTCTGCGCATGCGTGAGAGGTAATTCCCCTCCACACCAGCAGGCAGCGCTAGTCTGTATTCAGGGGCAATACAAAACAGACAAACAAAACTCTTTGGAGAATTACCGCTACTTTAATAGATGAAATCTAACAGTTGTAGCTCACCTGTTAAGAAGTTTGCTCCGAAAATTTCGGGATTTTCTGCCTGCCGGCTCCGGAGCTGATTTATGGTTCTGCGTTAAATCGGCGCAGAGCCTACGGCGTAGGGTACGGCATACGGCGCGCGTCGCCGCGTAACCTACGCCGTAGGTTCTGTGTTTGTGTAACGCGGAACCATAAATCAGCCTTTATTCTGGCATGGTTTGAAAAAGACAAACGAGTGATTATGTACATTCACTGAGTGAATATTATGAAAGTAAAATATATATTTCTCGCTAGAAATGTAATCAAAACGCATTTTTATGCAGAAACTAACTCAAAATATTGATTTTATTCATAAGAATTTTTTTTTTTTGATTCAGTCCGCAAATTACGACAAAAAGCATTCTGGGAAATTCTGGGAACAGCCAATCACAGAGTGAGCTGTTTGACCGACGGCCGACGCCGATTCAACATGTCGAATCGGCTGAAAAGACGGGCGGCCGACCTGTGGCGACGTGCGGGATACACCGAGGAAACTAGCCCGACAGACGAGCACCGACGCTCACCGATCGGCTTGGTGTGTCAGGGCCTTAAAACCGAGCACAGAAACAGAAATAATACTCTGATTAGTGTCTGCAGGGAGGGGAGAGATATAACCTTCTCTCTGAAAATGTGATTTAATTCAAAAACTAGAATCCAGGGACAGAACTGCTTCATTGATTAAGAGGATAATGATCTGTTTTTTATTTCTGTTGGTTTTTGGGGGGATTTCAAAATAAAAGCCTCTTGAATTATGCGGTCATTTATGTATTGAACGCAGGGACATTGGACTTGAATTCATCAAATTTAATTTGAAAGTCCCTTTTTTTTCCTGCTTCACCATCCTAAGCACAGTTTAATACTTGACTCCCAGTGCTGCTAATTAAACATGTGTTAAACATTACAGCATCTCACTTAAGTACTTATTCTGCTTATTAAATCCACTGTGTCATTCGTCGGAAGAACAAAAGCTTTGTCTTCTGAAACACTCGGTCCCACCAGACTCCTCCTCACACTCTGCATATTTGCAGCAGCATTTTACACTTTTATTGTTCATTTTCACACCATTTTTTTTCTTCTCCACACGTACTTTGATATGCAGATGCTGGTTTTATTCTGCAGCTCTTTATTTTTTTCGTCTCACCTCCACAGTCTGCTGATTTCCTCTCCTGTATCAGCAGCACAAAGGGGGAAATATTTAATGACTGAGATGAATTTTATGATTTGAATCATAGCCTCCCAGGTACCGTTTTAATATAAAACACTACTCCTGCTTTATGATTCATGTTGTTTTGCCTTCTCTTTGTCTCAAATTGATCTCACGTCGAACGGCTCGCCTCCGTTTTTGCTGCTATGAAGTGACAGTTATGCAGCCTTCATCAGGTTATGTATGTTAATCAGGATGTTGCAGCTCGGGAAATATTCATAGGAGCCGGCATTTATTAAAAAAAAGGACGATTTGAAATCTTCTTCCAGGTTAGTGATATGAAATGTAACATCATCATCCACCTGTCAAGTTCAGAGGAACCTACGGAACAGTATCAGGGCCAGGCAGGAGGAAAATACAAATTATATTTTAGAGGAGGAAGATTTTTTATTTTTTTTTTGCACTTTGAGAAAAAAGTCGAAATGTTGAGATTAATGTTGAAGTACAATTTCGAGACAAAGCCGAAATGTCGAGAAAAAAGTAAAAATGTCGAGAAAAAAGTTGAAATGTTGAGAAAAAAGGCGAAATTTCAACTTTAGTCTTGAAATCATATTTCAACATTAATCTCGACATTTCAACTTTTTTCTCGACATTTCGACTTTTATCTCGAAGTGCACAATAAAACAAATCTTCCCCTCTTAAATATCTTTTCTCCTGCATGGCCCTAATACTCTTCCGTAGTTTCCTCAGACAACTTCTTGGACTTTTCTTAGTTTTCCACTTTTCCAATTTATTTGCTTGTTATGAGAAGATCTTGTTCCATTGGCAGATTTTTTCTACTTATTTCAAGTGAAAATCTACTTGAAAAAAGTCAAAATGTTAATCATTAATGTTGAAGTACAATTTCGAGAAAAAAGTCAAAATTTCGAGAATAAAGTTGAAATGTTGAGAAAAAAGTCAAAATGTCGAGAAAAAAGTTGAAATGTTGAGAAAAAAGGCGAAATTTAGACTTTATTCTTGAAATTGTATTTCAACATTAATCTCGACATTTCAACCTTTTTAGAAAATCATATTTCAACATTAATCTCGACATTTCAACTTTTTTCTCGACATTTTGACTTTTTTTCTCGAAGTGCACAATAAAAAAAAATATTTTCCTCTCAAATATTTTTCCTCCTGCTGATCCTGATACTGATCCTGATCCTCTTCCATATCCTGGAGAAAATAAGTCACAGGCATTACACGATGTAAAGAACTACAATCCTTAAATGAATAAATAAGATAAAAAAGTCGAAATGTCGAGAAAAAAGTCCAAATGTTGAGATTAATGTTGAAGTACAATTTCGAGAAAAAAGGTGAAATGTCGAGGAAAAAGTCAAATTGGCTTTACGATATTGATTTGAAACATATCACACATATGCAGTTGCATAACTTCAGAAAGGTACCCTTAACGTTCCACTCCAAGGATGTAAGTTAGTTAGTTAGTTAGTTAGTTAGTTAGTTATTTAGTTAGTTATTTAGTTACAGCTGCTGCATAAATAGCTGTCAGTCGCTCTGCTAACTGGATTTGAGACATTTCCACTTTATTCACGAAATTGTATTTCAACATTAAAGTTATAGTATGCAATGTTGGAGAGCTAGCAAGATTTGAAAGTGGCACCTCCTCTAAGCCCCGCCCCCTCCTCCCCCTCCCAGCTTAAATCATGTAAAAACTCTAACCAATATCCGTTTCATTCGGTCCGAATGAAACGGATTGGTCCAGGACCAGAGGCTTGGCAGGGGGGGAAAGAACCAATCGCTTCCAGCCCCCGTGTCCACTTCCCACGGGTCCTCCTGGGCTCACAGTGTCCCAGTGTAACCCTGTTACGTGCCACAGAGGTAGGATTTTCTGTGGCTCTGCATTTCTCTTCCACCTTCTCCTCCCCTCCCTACCACTCATTCTCTGCAGGTGAGGTCCATAACCAGCAGCCATTCTCCCATTGGCCAGCCTCTGGTTCCCTGTCTCTGCCCTCCTCCAATCAACTCCACCTGTGCCCTATAAAAGGGCTGTTTGCCAGTTCCTGCTGGCTCTCTCTCATAGCAAGTTGATGCTTGCTTGCTTGCTAGAGTCCAGAAGCACATCCTGCTGTTATTGCTATTATTCTGCTTCATAGTCTGGTGTATATGCCCTGCCTTGGGACAGGTAAGACGGGGGCCCCTATACACAGGCATCACGTAGTAGAATCTATGTTTAGTCACATTAGGTAAGGGATGGTTGCCACTATTGTATTTTTGTCCCACTGGTTAGTGTAGTTGGGCAGACAGGCTTTTGGTTTCCTTATTAGACAGTTAGATAGAACTGTGTTCATCCTTAGCTGCTTATTTGTTATTTTGGCAACATCCACGTCCCCTGGCAGTGGCATACTTTTGTTTGGTCATTTTGTACACTTGTAAATATTGTAAATATCTTGCTGGAGTGTAAGTAAAATCAAGCACACCAGTTTAAAACCCTGTGTTGTCTCTGTTATTTGCACCTTTTTATGCTTGGGTTCCCTACTGGTTTAAATGTCATGCTATGTGACCCTTGGTCTCAACACCTGTATATGGCCTGACCAGGGGTTTCGTAACATGAAAGTGGGGGCTCGTCCGGGAAATTTCTGAGCATTTGGGGGTGCAAATACTTGGTTCTCTAGACTTGAGTTGATAGTTGGTTTTTGTGCGTTTTTTGTTGTACCATGGCATCCGGTTTTGATTTAAACCAGTTCATTGCAAACCCTTCCCGTGAGTCATTTGAGAAGTGTCGCAAGGCTGACCTGACCCTGGATGGCGCTAAGCTCAAGTTGCAAGTTCGTAACAAACCCCCTCCCTCCCCTCTGCCACGCACCCCAGTATGTAGTTATTATGTAGTTATTTCCAGAGCAGCTCGGTCCCCGCTGTGTGTGAGAGCGGGGAGCAGAGCCGTCGGTCCGGGCTGCTGCTGCTGGACTCTCCGCCCAGCAGCAGCATCCCGGCGAGTGCAGGTGCGGCTGGCGGAGCGCTGCGGTGCCGTGCAGGCTCTGTTGCCACAGCTACGCCGTAGCTGTGGCTCTAGAGCCTGCAGCGCTCCGCCAGCCGCTCTCTGCTCTCCACTCTCGCCGGGATGGAGACGTCGGTGGGCAGGACGCACGTTTGGGTGGGCACAGCCTCCCCCTACCTCCCCTAAAACCGGCCTCGCTTACAGGTGAATGAGACATGGGGTAGTTTTGTTGAAAATCTGCTGTCCAAAATGTCCTGGAAAACTCGACTCCTGCAAATGCGCGTTCCCCAAAGTTTGTGGGGGTGTGCCTTTGGACGGAGCGCTGACGGGAGGGGCTTAGAGGAGGGGGCGGGGCTTAGAGGTGGTGCCACTTTCAAATCTTGCTAGCTCTCCAACATCAGGGATAATACCTTTAATTTGACATTTCAACTTTTTTCTCAACATTTCGACTTTGTGCACAATAAAAAAAAAAATCTTCCCCTCTCAAATATCTTTTCTCCTGCATCTAATACTGTTCCGTAGAAACCTGGTCTATAAACACACTCTTTTAGTTTTGAGCCCATGTTCACGTTAGTCGTCTGCCCTCGTATTTGCAGTAATAACATCTTGCCACTCAGGAATGTCGGGTCGGCGTGATTTTCTGTCTATCACTCTCCAGAATCACAGCCGTCTTGCTTCCAAATTAACCGCCACACCTCTGCAAAAGCAGACGCTTTTAAAGTTCAGCGTGGATTTCACAAGAGTCTAAATTTGAGATGAGAGAAAGTTAATTTGACAGGCGGACGTCTGGTTCTCACTTTGGGTGTCTCCTTTTTATCTCTCTCTCTTTTTATTTCTCTTCCAACTGCAAAACTCAGCACTCCTACTCACTGGTGGATCCGAGTGTCCCTGCAGGGAGATTCAGTTTAGCTGTTAGAGGAACGATAGCACACTTCAAACTGAGGGATGACAAGTTAGGAGCTTTTAAACGCCTTCCCTGCTGCATTTATTCCTGGAAAGAGAGTCTTTTTTTATTGTATTTCCTCTGGCGTCAGACTTGTTCAGTCTCACGCATGTCTGTCATTTGGACCCAGAGACGTAGCTAGTTTCCATATGAGCTGTTTTCAACTGCAGATCAATAACACAGAGAAGTGGATGATGATGTTGAACTCACTAGAAATGTTTCCATCAGCTGAGATCAGATCTGTGTGGCGACTAGGAATGGGTGATATTTTACCGTTCACGATAAACCGTCAAAAAATTCCCCACGGTAAGAATTTGTATCTCACGGTAAAAACAATAAATTCCTGTTGATGATGTTTTTGTGTAAAACTGATGGAAGGAAGGAAGGAAGGAAGGAAGGAAGGAAGGAAGGAAGGAAGGAAGGAAGGAAGGAAGGAAGGAAGGAAGGAAGGAAGGAAGGAAGGAAGGAAGGAAGGAAGGAAGGAAGGAAGGAAGGAAGGAAGGAAGGAAGGAAGGAAGGAAGGAAGGAAGGAAGGAAGGAAGGAAGGAAGGAAGGAAGGAAGGAAGGAAGGAAGGAAGGAAGGAAGGAAGGAAGGAAGGAAGGAAGGAAGGAAGGAAGGAAGGAAGGAAGGAAGGAAGGAAGGAAGGAAGGGAGGGAGGGAGGGAGGGAGGGAGGGAGGGAGGGAGGGAGGGAGGGAGGGAGGGAGGAAGAAAAAAAGGAAATAGGAAGGATGGAAAGAAGGAGGGAAGGAAGGAAGAAAAAAAGGAAGGATGGAAAGAAGGAAGGAAGGAAGGAAGGAAGAAAAAAGGAAGTAGGAAGGAAGGAAAGAAGGAAGGAAGGAAGGAAGGAAGGAAGGAAGGAAGGAAGGAGAAAGGAAGGAAGGAGGAAGAAAGGAAGGAAGGAAGGAAGGAAGGAAGGAAGGAAGGAAGGAAGGAAGGAGGAAGAAAGAAAAAAAGGAAGGATGGAAGGAAATGAGCCAGAAAGAGAGAGAGAAAGAGAGAAAGAAAGAAAGAAAGAAAGAAAGAAAGAAAGAAAGAAAGAAAGAAAGAAAGAAAGAGAAAAATTCCCATTGGTGTAGTTTAGTATTTAGTATCTTTTAGAGCAGTGATTTGGCTCCAAAGACTGAATGTGGTGATAGATTTATAGTTACAAAGGTGGAGTTGAATTGTTTTTTTTTACCGTCATTTTTATCTTTATCAGGATAAATGCCAGAAATTATGGTGATAAATTTTTTAGTCCATACCGCCCATCCCTAGTGGCGACTGCACTACTATTTCTACACTATTGGAGGATTGACTCCAGTGCTTTTAAGGATTGACACGACTACTAACTAGTCCCAAAGTCCTCTAGCAGAATAACCAGCTCCAACACCCCCCAAATGAAGGCCTTTTTTGCCCCCCTAAACGTGCCCCAAAAGTCACCAAATCTTTTCGCCAGGCCTGGCGAAAAATTAGATATTTAATGGTTTGCATTAATGGGCGTGGCCTAATGGCTCAACAGCGCCCCCTAGAAAAGTTTGCGCCTCAAGCCCCACAATACGGTTTGACGTGAGTGCGAGGGCCCGTTCATCGCTGCTTGCAGCTTTAATTTATGGTTGTAATTGAATCCATTCTTCCTTTTCCCCCTCGCCTCCAGCAGCAGCACAAGCCCAAAGCATGATAGATGCACTCTGGTTTTTAACAGTTGGAGAGTTGTTCTTTCCATTATTCATAATTTTCTCCGAGTGTACCTTCGTCCATCGCAACCAGGACACTCTATTTTATTTCTTTCCGACAAGTTCATTTGTAAAGCACATTTCAGCAGCGAGGCGATTCAAGGTGCTTTACAGAATGAAATCATGAAAAGTAAAAAAGATTGAGTTACAGGGCAAAGACACGATTGAGAAAAGTTAAAGCTACAGTTTAGTACTGAAATAAAAGTTTAGATTTAAATAAATCAGTGAAAGATGTAACACAAGTTCCTGTTTAATCTTGAGGTTTCTGGAGGATCCAGATCTGTGGAGCATAGAAGCTGAATGCTGCCTGTTTGGTTCTGGTTCTGGGGACACGGACCTGAACCAGGAGACCTGAGAGGTCTGGATAGTTGCTATGGCAACACCAAGTCTCTGATGTATTTGCTTTGGTCGTCAACCATTAGGTGATTTATAAACTAACATGATATTTTAAAGTGTGTTCTCTGAGGTTCAGGGAGGCGGTGTAAGGACCTCAGAACTGGTCCACTTTCTTAGTTCTGGTGAGACCTCAATGCTTGTATGGGTTAATCATCTCCAGGCTACATTGTAATGTAAAGTTGTGCGTCATCGGCATATGGTAACATATCTTGTTGTTTAATATTATCTGAGCTAGCTAGCTAGCTAGTTCTATCGTAGGAGGGGTCCTACGATAGAACCTTGGGGAACGCCACATGTGATTTTTGTCAATTCTGATGTAAAGTTAGCTGTTGACACAAAGTCGTCCCTGTCCTTTAAGTAGGAATCAAACCAGAAAGTCAGCAGCACACAGCAGACATCCACGTGGGCAGGTGGAAGCAGGATGGGGGGGGGGACTGGAACCGCAGGCCAGAACGCAGCTCCCGAGGCTCCGGCCTGCAAACATGCACAAAAAAGAGAAAAGGGGGGGCCAGCACAAGAAACTACAGGAACGATGGACAAAACCATAGCTATGAGACATTTATAAAAATGGAAAGGGAGAGGAGAAGAAGGGTGAGAGGCACCGCCCAGCGGATCATGTCGGTGCCCCATTTTCGCCAGGCCTGGCTTGGTGCAAAATTTGGTGACTTTTGGGGCACGTTTAGGGGGGAAAAAAGGCCCTCCTTTCGTCGGAAAGAAAGAAATAAGAAAAAGAAAGAAAGAAAGAAAGAAAGAAAGAAAGAAAGAAAGATTCCTACAGATTCAATAGGGCCTTCGCACTGTAAGTGCTTGGGCCCTAATAACTGAAAAGCATCAGTGATCATCAGCGCTTAGGCATTGAGAGGGCTGGATATATTTAGATTTGCACGGCTCCGTATCAATCAGGACCGGCTGGAAAGTCCTGCAGCCTCATGGATGAAGAGGCAGGTAGCAGGAACAGCCAGCTGGCTGCACTTCTGAAGGACGCACATTAATACATCTGAATGTTGGCCACCATTAATTTAATGCTGATTAAAAGCCTCACACTTTCTCTCTCGCTGGATTGTAAATTATTAAATATTTAGTGTCTAAATGGAGCATTATTTTGATCGCCCTATGCAGCAGCCGCCGGGGCTCCAAAGGACTTTTTATTGTCATTGTTCATATTTAATAACAACAAAATTACAGGTGCTTCATCGCAGGTGCTGGTCCTAATATAAGTGCAAGATAAGTAAAAAAAAAAATATATATATAAAATGCAAGATAAGTAAAGAAAAAAAATAAATATTTATATATATATATATATATATATAAAAAACTGTTGAGCGGCGTGTACCCTCCCCCTCCTCCCCCGACCAGAGGTTGCCAGGTAGGCTGCAGAATGCAGCAGGAACGTAGGCTGCCATGACGAGTCCTACACAGTAAGTTTATTTTCTGTATTTAATGCTTTATGAAAGATCTTTTGCGAAGTAATGTACTGCAAAATTTTATTACGCAGCGAAGCGCACCGTACGTGCGCGTCGCCGCGTACCCTACGGCGTAGGCTCTGCGTCGGTGTAACGCGGAACCATAAATCAGCCTTAAGGCTGCAGCGGCGTGGGAGAGATGGATGACTGAGTGGGAACAGTTTCACCAAGAGTGGAAAGCAGCGCCGGGCAAGTTATGCCACAGTTTGCAGATGTATTGTTGACGCGTGGGCTAACGTGTCTGCTGGGACTATTTTGCGAGCTTTTGCAAAAGCCGTCAAGTCCGAGGCGCCGCACGGAAAGTGACTCTGACAGCGAGGAAATTGGGACTGGCACAGCTGATTTAGCGGAGCTCTTTAATGCAGAAACAGAGGATGAGGACTTCGATGGGTTTGATTAATGTAAAAACTGAAATAATGTAGCCTACAATCAAACAAAGTTTTGCTCCTGCTCTATTTTTAAATACGCACACTTGTGTGCTTGTGTGTGTGTTTTGCGGCGTGTGTGTGTAGACGGCTCCTTTACATTCGGTGCGCCGTGTGTGTGTTTTAAATACAGAAATTACACAAAACTGAGGGTGCACCTTTCCACACGGCGCCCGTATGGTCGCGAAAATCCATCCAACATGTTCGTAGCGGCTGCTGCGATAATTAGAGCCGAGCTGGCAACCCGGATGCCGAAACAATACTGACTTGGTGATTGGGACATAGGTGGAGGGTGGAGCTTCAGAAACAATACTGACTTGGTGTTTGGGAGATAGGTGGAGGGTGGAGCTTCAGAAACAATACTGACTTGGTGATTGGGAGATAGGTGGAGGGTGGAGCTTCAGAAACAATACTGACTTGGTGATTGGGAGATAGGTGGAGGGTGGAGCTTCAGAAACAATACTGACTTGGTGATTGGGAGATAGGTGGAGGGTGGAGCTTCAGAAACAATACTGACTTGGTGATTGGGAGATAGGTGGAGGGTGGAGCTTCAACATAAACATCAGTTGAGGGCTGCAACTCCTCTTTTTAAACTGGAATATCCTGGCTTGAGTGCTGTTGTCAGTGACATAAGTATTTGAAATGAACATGATTTTCAAATGTCTGTTGACATATCGGGGTCATTTTATGATTCGTTTTATTATTGCTCTTACATAAAGCTCCTTTAAATTCGGATGACCATAATCACCTGTTACAGGCTGGTTTTGCTCCCTGATAAGCTTTTCTGTGGATGCACATTTGAGATGATCTTGTTGGGAGGTTTAATTATGATCAGGACACTCATTCTTCCTGATAACGTATCTGCTTTCACAAGGTTTACCAAATGAAAACTATGTCCAAAACAAATTCATTTTAGATTTCCTTCAGCCGCTGACTTGATGACCTGTTGTTTGTAAAGGATTTGTGAGGATATTTTGCTAAAACGTCTGCTGGAATGCTGGTTTTAAGATACAGAAATCCTTGGATTCATCAGGACAGAGTTTCCACTTTGAATGAACCTTAAACGATAGAATTAAATTATTTGAGATTACTCAAAAGAAAATATCAAGCAGAAATGAATTGCACTGAACCTTAAAACCGGTCAAGGATATCACCAATACATGCAAAACAGAAATGAAAAGCTTTGCAGAAGGCGAGGGAGGTTTAGTTATAAAGCACAATTCAACAGCAGGCTAATTCAAATTGCTTTACAAAGACATGAAAACATCACATGGATAAAAAGCACCATTTAAAATGTAAGTTACAGGAAAGAAATAAAGGAACAATAGATAAAAACCAGTGGTTGAAATTAAATCGTTTAGAAACATGACACAACCTAATCCTGCCAGGTTTCTTCGGGGGGGAACTAAAGACCTGGGAACATCGCAGGGGAACCAAAATACCAGCACACATGCAAAGGGAAAGGATCCTCATTCCCTTTGCCACTTATTACTGAGTAGATCTCTAAATAATGTCAAAAATGTATTAATAATAATAATAATTAAATCCAAAAATTCTACAAAACGTTATATATATCAGATGAGGGTGATGATTTTCAATAATTCAAGGATGCCGTCCCTAGACCAGGATGATGTCAGCGCACTTGAGGAACCTTTGACACAGGCGGAAATGGAAAGGGCCATTAAAACATCAAAATCTGGGAAGTCACCTGGCCCAGACGGCTACCCCATCGAATGTTATAAAGCCTTCTCTGTCAAATTGGTACCACTTCTACGCAAAGTGTATGAAGAGGCTCTGCAGAATAAAACCCTGCCCTTAACAATGACCAGTGTTGGGTGTAACGCGTTACAAAGTAAGTACAAAGTAACGCGTTACTGTAATGAGATTACATTCGCCAGTAACGCAGTAATGTAACGCGTTACAGTTGTAATTTGGGTAATCCCGTTATAGTTACTCTAAGACAAAAAAAAATACGTTACTTTAGTTACTTTAAGCTTTTCAGCTACATGTAGAACGGGAGAACAGAAAAGAAAATCAAACTTGCCTTTCATGCGTCTTCACGCATTGCGCAACACTTGTCTGACTTAAAAAATCCGATATCCGATATCTATACTAATAATAATATGATATACTATACATAATAATAATACTAATAATAATAATAATAACCATCTTTGTATAATATAATAATGAAAAAAAAAACCCTCGCAGCGAGACTCGAACCAATCATGCAAAACATAATCCACAGAGATCAAACAGGTTTTATGACTGGCAGGCAGCTAGCTGGAAATTTACGTCGTCTCTTTAACATAATGTATACACCAAACCATAAACATACACAAGAAGTATTGATATCTTTAGATGCATATAAAGCCTTTGATAGGGTGGAGTATAATTATTTATTTGCAGCTCTTGAAAAGTTCGGTTTTGGACAGAAATTTTGTAGCTGGGTAAAGCTTTTATATTGTAATCCACAGGTCTCTGTGCGGACCAATAATCTTACATCAGATACATCTGATAGATAGATAGATAGATAGATAGATAGATAGATGGATAGATAGATAGATAGATAGATAGATAGATAGATAGATAGATAGATAGATAGATAGATAGATAGATAGATAGATAGATAGATAGATAGATAGATAGATAGATAGATAGATAGATAGATAGATAGACAGACAGACAGACAGACAGACAGACAGACAGACAGATACTAAAAAGAAATGAACTTCTGAAAGTAGTTTTACAAAAAATGCACCTCAGATAATAAAAAAGGGAGGATGCATGTGCAGTTCCAGTTCCATAGGGATCCCTCCATCTGCCCGAGTGCAAGGTGAACATGTTGGGAAGATTGCTCAGGCTTTACCGTGCCGCTCAGACATTTGTGAGGGTCCGTGTTTTTCCGTCGCTCGTGTGAGTCGGCGCACTCGTCTATACGAGCGGCTCCAGAGTCGCTCGCTCCCCACTCAATAACTCACATGGCAAAGCAGGACCTAATAGACCCTAAGGCCTAATATCAGCTAATGTCAGAAAGCTTTATGGCCGAGCGCCTGCTGTTTGACCGAGGGAGGCGGGAGAGAGGAATGGCAGCGATAAGGGCCGAGCAGGAAAATGAGCGGGGAAATAAATAAAAACAGAAAAAGCTCAATCAAAAGAGCAAAGCTGAGTAAAAGTTGTGAGACGAGGAGGTGGTGAAAGACACGCAGAGCGGTTTCACCGTGAGCAGGAGGAGGCTGGGTGGAGAAATAAAAGCCAGTTCCTGTCATGCATTAGACATTAACGGGTGGGAGTAGGGAGGGTTTTTTAATGCATAAATATCAAATATAGTCAAAGGATGACACAATTCAAGCTGCACTAACAGTATAAAACTGGATGGACTTCCAGTCTTTAAAGGCAACGATAAGGAGATGTATGTAAACGTTTGACCTCGAAGAAAGTCATATAGAAATCTCTTAAGAAATTCTCTCTCTCATTATTGTGGCTTTTATCAAAATGAAATCATTTTAGTAATCCTGACTGACCTGAAACAAGAGAAATTTAGTCTGATTTCAATCAATCAATCAATCAATCAATCAATCAATCAATCAATCAATCAATCAATCAATCAATCAATCAATCAATCAATCAATCAATCAATCAATCAATCAATCAATCAATCAATCAATCTTTATCTCTAAAGCCCTTTACAACACACAGGGTGACCAAAGTGCTTTCCATTAAAATCCACATTAAAACAAAACAATTTAAAAACAACATAATAAAACCATTAAAATTAAATTAAGAATATATCACATCAATACTATGTATTAAAAGCCAGTCTAAATAACCAGGTTTTAAGTCTGGATTTAAAAACCCCAAAGTCAGTGATGGTGCACATTTCTGGGGGCAGCTTATTCCAGAGTCTGGTCCAGCAACGGAGAAGGCCCGATCACCCCAGAGTTTAGTCTTGGTTCTGGTTCCAGCAGGAGCTGATTTGAGGACCATAGGCCTCTAGTGGAGTTCTGAACTCGCACTTGTTCACATAAATAAAGAGGGGCAAGCCCATTGAGGGCTTTAAAAACAAAGATTAACATTTTAAAATCAATTCTAAAAGAAACAGGAAGCCAGTGAAGAGCAAATAAAACCGGGGTGATGTGTTTGCGACGTTGAGTATTAGTTAAAAAGCGTGCAGCGGCATTCTGAACAAGCTGAAGATGGCTAAGAGAAGACTTGGAGACACCAACATACAAAGCATTGCAGTAGTCAATTCTCGAGCTTATAAAAACATGAATGGTTTTTTCCAAGTCTGCACGATTTATGAATGGCTTTACTTTTGTTAAAACCCGTAACTGATAAAAACTGGTCCTGACCACGCTGTCAATTTGCTTGTCAAATTTTAAGCTGCTATCAAAAATAACAAGATTCCTCACAGAAGTTTTCACTTTAAAAGATAGATCACCAGAGTGTGCTGAATCACCAAAGAAAATACATTCTGTTTTACCTTCATTTAAGTGCAGAAAATTTCGCCCTAACCACATTTTAATTTCTGCAATGCAGTCATAAAGGGTTTGAAGAGCACCACTTTTGTTTGGGAGCACAGGAAGATAAATTTGCAGGTCATCTGCATAGCAGTGAAAAGCTAGGTTGTGCCTGGCTATGATAGAGCCCAAAGGCAACATGTAAAGTGAAAACAATAAAGGGCCCAGTATGGAGCCTTGGGGCACACCACAGAACAAAGGAGCAGCAGAGGAGGACAGGTCGCTGATCATTACAGAAAAACTTCTGATTTAACTTCAGACTGTGAGACAAAAAAGGTTTCAACTGTATATGTGGGTCATGCGTTGCCAGATCAGGAAAGAAAGAAGCAAAGAGAGACCTTTAAACTAATTAATTTTCTCTCAGTTCCTTGGTCTGGAAAATGTAGTGCCGGAATGTTGGATGAGTTGATCAGAATCTGTGTTCACGTTCACTTCTGCAACCAAAAGAAAGGATCTGCAGCTGGTTTCCTACTCGGACCCCCCATGGAGAGAAAATCTACATTTGTGTGTGCTTATTATCTGATTTGTGCGTATTATTAGATTTGTCCGTAACTTACTTGAAGTTACGGACAAAACGATAATTAAGAATTCAAAAAGCCTCCTACACAATCATTAAATACACGTGCAGGAATCGTACAAAGCTGTAGATACGTAGAAATGGCTTTTCATGCCTCCGAAAGCCTCACAGATTTCTCCGTACGTGGTGCGTTTAAGGACTGGTGGAAAACGTATTTCCCTCGATACTTAGCGTCTTCTAAACTTGTGAAACATTAGCAGTGTCCCAATTCAGGGGCTGGGTCCTTCTGAGGACGCGGTCACACACACACAAATGTTTTGAGTCGATTTTTCTCTCCGTACCCCCCAGTTTGGAAAAACTATGCTACACAGATACATGAAGCAACCCCTCTACTAACCGTGTAATCTGATGTTATTGATTAGTTTATGTACCTAACCCTAACCACAGGTAAGTGAAAGCAAACAGGTTCTCATACTGATACTCAAACCTCCAATGCTGGAGCCGAACATTTTGGATATGAGGAGAGATTTGCAAAACATTTGAACCTGAGGTTCTAAATCAAGCGTGGCAGGAAGGTAATCCAGAGCGGTGGCGGACATTAGCGGCGAGGTGTGCAGCAGGACAAACAGATGGGTTTCAGGAAGGTCAAGTTTATTTACATAACACCCGAATGGACCGAAGTGCTTCACATGTAGAAAAATAAAACAAAACAGAAAGAGTATACAACTAAAAATAACATAATGACAATATGTCTTGAGCTCATCCTGGATTGAAGGCCGGCAGCTTTAAATATAGCAGCAGTTTGAGCTTTAAAAAGTTGTTTTTAGAAGCCTGGTCACCTCTGTTTCTTTCTAGCATCTGTTTGGATGTTCTAAGCCCGCCTGTCCGGTCACACAAATGTGAAGGCGCCAGCTCGTGTACGACCTTATAAAGTAAAATCTCAAGATTCAAAAATAGACGGGTGAGCGATGCTGAAACGGCGGTAATGTTTTCTCGTCCCAGTTAAAGAGATGAGCGGCAGCACTTTGCACTAACCGAAGCCGACAAAGAGATGACTGATCCGAAGGAACACGCGAGGAATTACCATAATCCAGCGGCGTGGTCATTAAAGCGAGAGCTGCACAGCTCTGTTGAGATCACAGGAGGAGAGAACCGGTCCTGAGTCTCTGTTTGGTGTGGTGAATCGGTTCACAAATGAGGGCGGACAGGAGTCTCCATGGCCGCGTTCAGACTGCCAGCCAATATCCGATTTTTAGCCCATCCAGATTGAAACTGGATGACTCTTTTGAAGTCTGAACAGTCCCAAACCGGATGAGATCCGATTTTTGCAAACCAGATGGAAACCACCTCCGGGAGGTAGTTTCATATCCGATCCATATCTCATTTGGGCAGATGCGTGTCAGTCTGAACATCCAAACACTCAGATCGGATATGACTGTCCCAGACGCTCCAAACCACCCGCCCATTTCCAGTTGTGGAGCTACTCATCCTTTCACAGAGAGCATGTACAATCTCTGATGTCACGTCAAAAACTATTATTTGTAGTTTAAGTGTTGCAAATTCACATTACAAATCATGTTTTAATAGCAGAAAAAAAGACCGCATTTCCACGTAGGTGCGGGTCGCCGTGTACCCTACGCCGTAGGTCTGCGTTGGTGTAACGCGGAACCATAAATCAGCCTTCAGTCGCGCTGTGAGCCTGAACCTGCAGCCCGTCAGCTCATCAGGAGGAGAGGTTAAAGAGCGGGGCTGCCAGTTATTCATTGCTGGTTCGTTTTGTTAACTCTGAGCTTTGTTGGTTGGTTTGTTAGTTTGCTGGTGGTTTTGTTCTGAACACTTTTCTCTGTTTCTCATTTTGCTGGGACGTCGGTCCCTCCGCCAAGACACAACTTTTGCGGTATGCGTTCATTGTTGTGTCTAAAAATGATGCGCAGTGCCGACCCAATCAGGAACGGTACAGATATTTTGGGATTTTTTATATATATAAAAAAATAGAATTATAAAAAAATAAAGGATCCCCATAACCTTTGATCAGGTGGGCAGGACGCACGTTTTGCCCCAAAACCAGCCTCGAGTTCCAGTAACAGAGGTCCGACGGGAGGATTAGAGTGAGATGGGGCAGTGTCAAACGATTTAAAATATTGCACAGTGTATGCCCAGCTTTACAGGTATGGAACAGCATGTGAGCTGGCTCCATATTGTTATTGTTTTTGATGTCGCAATTACACGACTTCACACAATACACGCGCTGGGTGACGCCTCCGCTCCGACGTCGTTGCTACGAAATTATGAGATAGAAAGTAATAATTATGAATTAAAAAGTTGAAATTATGAAATTAAAATGAAAAATAAAAATATCCCCACGGTAAGTCATAATTATGACATAAAAAGTCATAATTTCAACGTTTTATCTCATAATTTTGACTTTCTATCTCATCATTTCGACTTTATATCTCATAAATATGACTTATCGTGGGGATATTTTTATTTTTAAGGCTAAGTTTTCATCCTAGCCATAGATGTCGGATTCGCCGAGTAGCACAATTCAGACACACGTGTTCAGCCTGCACGACAACAGTTAAAATGTGCGACGACATGCATTTAACACAATGAGTGACACGGCGGTCAAACAGCAACAAACAATATAGGAAAGGCCATGACAATCTTATCAGAAATAATTAATATTATGACAGCTTACCAATGATGGTTTCCTCCAGCGGTGAGCAGAAAACCACATCAAAACATGATATTTCTATCCCTATCAAGACATATTTCCTGCTTTAAGGCTCCTTCTGATGCGACAACTGGCTAAAGGCTGATTTATTGTTCTGCGTTACAGCAACGCAGAGTCTACGCCGTAGTGGGTGGGGGAGGGGGCGACGCACGCGAGTGAGTTGAGGTGAGGGACCGCAGCAAAATTAATTGTGGCTGCCAGAGAGGCAGAAGTATGCAGCCAGGCAGAAATTAAAATTAGAAAAACGATTTCATTATTATTTAAAGACTTATGGCTATATATGTACATTTGTTTTTTAGTGTATTCATTCATAATTTTTCAAAAGTTTATTAAAAAAAAAAAACAGCTGCCTGCATGGCGCCCCCTGGCATTCTGGCGCCCCTAGCATTTGCCAAACCTGCCCTATGGGCGGCACGGCCCTGAGTAACCGTTAAGATCCCCAACCTGGGCTCAGTTTATCCAAATAACGCCTGTTAAGAAATTTGCTCTGATGTTTTCGGGGATGAGAAGAGCAATTTAATGTTCTGCCTTAAATCGACACAGAGCCTATAGTGTAGGTTACGTGGCGTTGCGCACCGTACGGCGCGCGTCGCGGCGTAACCTACGCCGTAGGCTCTGCGTTGGTGTAACGCAGAACAATAAATCAGCCTTTATTCTGGCAAGATCTGAAAAAACTTTGCAACAACGGGCAAGTTTAAGATTATGTACATTCACTGAGTGAATATTATGAAAGTAAAATATATATTTCTCGCTAGAAATGTAATCAAAACGCATTTTTATGCAGAAACTAACTCACAATATTGATTTTATTCCCTAAAAATGAGAAATGTCCGCCATGTTTTTTTGTTTGATTCAGTCTTCAAATGATGAAGTAAAGCATTCTGGGAAATTTTCTCTGGCCCTCGGTCAGTAAGTCAGCATCTGAAAACCCTCGCTGTGAAGGGGCTAGATTCATACTCCCTACCCCTCGTTATGTCCACTAGCCCTCGTTATGTCCACTAGCCCTCGTTATGTCCACTAGCCCTACATGCAAAGAGGAATTGGGACACCACTACCCTCACAGGAATGCACAAAATTTAGGGGTAGGGCTGAAAAGTAGGACTAGGGGGGGATTGGGACTGGCCCTTTATTCAGTCTGAGGCCCCGTTTACACATAGCCGGGTATTTACAAAAACAGATATTTCCCCCTCTACGTTTTGAAAAATTCCATCGTTTACACGAGATCGTTTTCAAAATCTCTTCGTTTACACGAACCCGCATAAATAGCTGTTAAGGTGCTATGAGCAGCCAAACCTACAGGGGGCAGTGTAACGAGAAGATAAAGTCATGCTAGCCAATCAGAATCCTGGAAAAAAACATCAACAAATGACACGTGTGGAGCCTGAATAATATGTTTCCGCGTTAAATCGACGGCGTAGCTACCTACACTGCGCGTCGCCGCGTAGCCTACGCCGTAGGCTCTGCGTTGGTGTAACGCGGAACCATAAATCAGCCTGGACTGCCAGTTACTTCCAAGATGAACCAGAGTCTTTCGTTTGGAGTGACAGAGAAGTGGAGTTACTTTTAAGTGTGAGTTTAGAATATAAAACAGGTAAAATACAAGAAAATATTGACGGTGGGCAGACTAATTGTAAACACAGGTCGCACAAATGACGCTGGTGACGTTTCTGTTGCATAATGTGACGTTCTGTAGCCTAAATGTCTGTTTTCCTCTTTTTAGACACAAACGTGAAAACGGAGTTTTTGCAAATCTCCACTTTGGCCGGAGTTTTCAGAAATGATCGTTTTTGGAGACTTTGAACTTCGTTTTCGTGTAAACGAACGTCCAAAACGCAGGAAAACACCACAGTTTTTGCTCCGTGTAAACGGGGCCTGAGGTTTCTACCTGCTGACTGGGCGTCCTTGTGGAGCAGGACTCTGTGTTCGTAGAGGAAAAGGAGTCCGTCAGAGCGAGCAAACACACAGACGGAGGTTTTCATAAGTCAGGCTGGAGTCATAAAGAAGTAAAGAGGCTTTGGTTATAATCAGCTCCGCAGCTAGTTGGCCTCGCTCGCCCCCTCGCTCTGGCTTTCCAAGAGTCATCTTTATGCTAATGCTGCTGGCTGCCAGAGTTCATGTCCACATTTTTTTATTTATTTTTTTATGCCAAAAGAGATATCAAGACACCAAAAAAAGAAGTCTATGCACTCAAACTGTACTTCAGGGCAGTGGAAGTGAGGTTGTGTGAAAGGGAGAGAGAGTTAACAGACAAAAACACTGAATAATGTAAAACCACACATCAAAAAACAGGTAACACTTTTCCTATCATCCGGCACAATATGTCCTCGTTTATATGCAATTGACCCTTTTATTTGTCAAGCCCTGCCGCGTTGCTAGGTACGACAAAACTGACTCTCCCGTCCACTTCCACTGTAAAAACAGGGTTTTACATCACTTTATTTCTAATAATTGTACCAAAGAAAATCAACAGCAACTAGATAGAAATAAAAAGGAACACTTGGTACTTGGTAGTATGTGGAAGTGGGAAATGTCAAACTTTAAAGTGTGGCTGTTGAACTGTACAGTCTGGCATAGTTTATTGCTTTTATACTGCGATTGGTGCCAAGTACGGTCTAAAACAGCTTTTTAAACAGAAATGCGTCACTAATATCAGTTTTTTCCACTGCCAATCACGTGAATATGGTGTATGTACAGTGTTGAATCAAACTTCTACTGATAACTTCTGCAACCTACGTTTCCTGAAGGCAACATGACTGAGTAACGTCCCCCGCCTTCTCTGTTCTGCTGTCACACATGATGCCACGCCCCTCTCAGTTGATGCTACGCCCCTCTCAGTTGATGCCACGCCCCTCTCAGTTGATGCCACGCCTCCTACGCCAGATCGGGGCCAAAAGTCTGAACCTGAAATTTGAAACTGAAAAAAAAAAAGATGTGAAACTGAAAAAAAAAAGATGTGAAACTGAAAATAAGATCTGAAACTGAAAAAAAGATTTGAAACTGAAATAAAAAGGTCGGAAACTGAAAAAAAGAGCTAATACCGAAAAAAAAAAAATTAACTAAAAAATAATTTTCAGGTTCAAATTTTATTTTCAAATTAGCAAAACTTTTGGCCTTGATTTGGCTCCATAGGGGGCGGGTGTCAATTTTACAACGTACACACCACTTAATAATTTTAAGATAAATTAAAGCTGCAAGCAGCGATGAACGGGCCCTCGCACTCACGGCCACCGCCCCCCATAAGCATATCAGAAATGACACCACCCACGACTTCCTATGTCAAACCATTCAAAAGATATAGCAGAAAAAAGGGACAACCAATCAGAAGAAGGGGCGGGGCTAATTCAGGCCAATGGAGGTCAAGGACTCCATACAGAATGTGATGACACCACCCACGACTCTCTATGTCAAACCATTCCAAAGTTATAGCAGAAAATCGGGACAACCAATCAGAAGAAGGGGCGGGGCTAATTAAGGCCAACGAAGCTTAAGAACTCATTACAGAGTCCCATGACACCACCCACGACTTCCTATGTCAAACCATTAAAAAGTTATAGCAGAAAAAAGGGACAACCAATCAGAAGAAGGGGCGGGGCTAATTAAGGCCAACGAAGCTTAAGGACTCCATACAGAGTCTGATGACACCACCTACAACTTCCTATGTCAAACCATTCAAAAGTTATGGCAGAGAAAAGTATTCTAGGAGGCGCTGTTGAGCCGTTAGGCCACGCCCATTAATGCAAACCATTAAATATCAAATTTATCGCCAAGTCTGTCTTGCATGCAAAATTTGGTGACTTTTGGAGAACTATCAAATATGGACCAATCAGATTTCAAAATGGCCGACTTCCTGTTCGGTTTCGGCCATGGCTCCAAGAGACTTTTCTTTAAGTTGTGCCATGATACAGGTGTGTAGCGATTTTCGTGCATGTACGTCAAACCGTATTGTGGGGCTTGAGGCACAAAGTTTTCCGGGGGGCGCTGTTGAACCATTTTGCCACGCCCATTAATGCAAACCATGAAATATCAAATTTACCACCAGGCCTGGCTTGCGTGCCAAATTTGGTGCCTTTTGGGGAACTATCAAAGATGGACCAATCAGATGAAGGGGGGGTGCGCTTGTTGGCGTCTAGCGTCGCCACGGTAACACTTTTGAAAGAGAAAAGTAATGCGTGTAGTCGCAGGATGGAGACGCACATTTTGATGTATAACACATCTGGGTTCACGATACGGTTCGGGCCGTATTAATTCTCGAAGGAATGGCATATATTGCTCCAAAATTAGGCGATTAATTCAGAATGTTCAAAATGGGCGACTTCCTGTTCGGTTTCGGCCATGGCGCCAAGAGACTTTTCTTTAAGTTGCGACATGATACAGGTGTGTAGCGATTTTCGTTCATGTACGTCACACCGTATTATGGGGCTTGAGGCGCAAAGTTTTTTCTGTCTGAACCAATCAGATGACGGGTGGGCGCGCTTTTCGGCGTCTAGCGTCGCCACGGTAACGCTTTTGAAAGAGAAAAGTAATGCGTGGTGTCGGAGGATGGAGACGCACATTTTGATGTATAACACACTTGGGGGCACGTTACGGTTCGGGCTGTATTAACTGCCGAAGGAATGGCATAAATTTCGCCAAAATGACACGATTAATTCAAAATGGCCGACTTCCTGTTCGGTTTCTCGACATGACACCCAGAGACTTTTCTTTAAGTTGTCCCATGATACAGGTGTGTACCGATTTTCGTGCATGTACGACAAACTGCATTGTGGGGCTTGAGGCACAAAGTTTTCTAGGGGGCGCTGTTGAGCCATTTTGCCACGCCCATTAATGTAAACCATTAAATATCAAATTTTTCGCCAGGCCTGACTTGCATGCAAAATTTGGTGACTTTTTGGGCACGTTTAGGGGGGCAAAAAGGCCTTCCTTTTGTCAGAACAATAAGAAGAAGAAGAAGAAGAATTCCTACAGATACAATAGGGCCTTCGCACTGCAAGTGCTCGGGCCCTAATAAATAAAAGCTTTCCTGGTCGTAGCTATGGGTTGTAGCTGCTGAAGTACGGATCAGAATTCTGTCAGTTTGGGGATAAAAATACGCTGCACCCTCACAAGACTACAAGTGTTCCTTTTACTAATACAAAGTTTATAAAATAATCCAGTGATTTAAATGTTGATACAAGGCAAGTTAAAACTACTTTTTCCATTGATGTGAATGAGAGAGACGGCTGTTTGGTCCAACCAGATAAACCGGATGCAGCCTTGTGTCTTCAGTATTCACATTCATTACTCAGGTAGAAGTATAGATACTAGAGTTTAAAAATACTCCTGTAGAAGTTGAAGTATCAACTCAAGTTTTTTACTCAAGTAAAAGTATAAAAGTACTGGTTTCAAAACTACTTAAAGTATAAAAGTAAAAGTAATGTAAGGGGGAAAAAGCCATTAAGGACAAAAGCCATTGAAAATGAATGTATCTTAGTATAATGTAAATATATTAAAGAAGCATATATGTGTACTATTGAGCATTAACATGTGTTTCAGAGAGCAGGAGATATGATGACTAGTTCCTATAAGTATTGTAATGGTGCAAAAAGTCAAACGTTCATGTTCATGTTATCATTTATCCTAACCTTTATTGGAATGTACATCCAAGTTTAGTTGCAGGAATCTGAGGGAACGGATGTAAGAACAAAACTGGACAAGAACATCTGAAACAACCACAACCAAATTCACTCTATCCGGATGGAGCAATTTAACTGGATAGTTTTTATTTAAAGGCCGAAATGAAATAGAGTAAAGAGGCTGTTTTTAAAGTGTAAGGAGTAAAAAGTACAGATAATTGAGTGAAAATGTAAGGAATAAAAGTAAAAAGTCGTCTGAAAAAGAATTACTCCAGTGAAGTATAGATAACCAAAATTTCTACTTAAGTAAGGTAACAAAGTATTTGTACTTCGTTACTTGACACCTCTGTGTTTCTGATTGGTTGGTCAGGGACCAATCAGACGGCTGACAAAGGGTCAATTACTCACCACTTACCACATGCAAACAGTCTCTCAAAACAAACATCTGCACCAGAGACTGTTCCAGTCCTGCCTGATCAATACTGGCCACGACAAGTCAACGTATCTGTTCTCCGTGTTTGTCAGCCGAGCCAACAACCCTCTACGTAAACACAATCACAATAATTTTCACAATTCACATTTTCACATTCACGATTTCTATTCTACCCACATTCCTACCCTCTCCATAATTACCGTAGGGAAAAAAAAAAAAAAACATACATTAAGGGAGAACAAAATTAAATATTAAAAAAAAAAAAAAAAAATTAAAAAATATATATAATGGCAGCAACAGCGATATCAAACTATATATATATATATATAAATACATACAAACACACATACATATAAGGCACAAGTTCGAAAATAGAGATACTCATTGGTCCCTTTGGAAAAATTCTCCAGTTTTGAAAATAATGGAAACCAAAATTCTTGAAAAATATGACCACGGTTGTATTTTTCCAAAGTAAGTTTTTCCAATGGTAAAAAAACTGAAATTTGAGATAAATAAAAGTATGCATTTCTTAGCGAAGTATGTGATCATAATTAATATCCTGCTTTTTTCCGGTCTAACTGAAGATCCAGTGTGTCATTTAATAAATACAAATTGGAGCTTAAAGGAGCTTGAGGCCGGATTGTGGCAGGATTTATGAAAAAAATCCGTATACATTTTTAGTTTTCTAGTAATAATGTCAGATGAAGCGTTCCAAACCAAAAAGAATGTTTCCTCTAGTGTATCTCTCCGTTGCCTTGAACAGGCTGTGTGCTGCAAAATGTGCTGCAATTCGGTCCCCAATTTCCCGCGCTGTCATGTGGATGTGACGTCACATGACGCTGCATGCACGTTCTCCCCGTTCTCCCGTGCCGGCTTCACTGTTGGCTGCAGTACCCCCGACGGCCGTCGTGGTGAAGGGTGGCGCTAGAGAGTCATTTCTTAAAAGGAGCCTCATGCTCCTTTAACTCAAAATTAATTTCTAATACTGATTGTGTGAAGGAATGAATTGATTTCCAGAAACTTATTAAAAGATCACATTCCCAAAACATATGTACAAATGTTCCATCGGTTCTTTTACATCTTGGACATTTTGAAGATATATCCTTTGAAATTTTAATTGGAGTTAAATACAGTTTGTGAATAAATTTAAAATTAGCCTCTTTAATTTTATTACTAGTAAAAGGAAAATGTATTTTTTCACATATATTTAACCAAGTATTTTCTTCAAAGATCATCCCCAACTCCTTCTCCCATATCTTCACTAAAGTTTGGAAAGATGACAAACCTCCTTGTGATAAAATATTATAAAACTCACTGATCTTTCCTTTAATTTTGTCTGAAGTTATAAATATGTCCTCTATTTCAGATAATCCAAGTCAGATTTTATTTGCTTTGATAAGTGAGGTAAACATCTTATTTTATTACAAATTGACCCTTTTTTTTGTAGTTTGGGGCCTGTAATAACGTTTTAATTCCTGCTTTGTCTCTGCTACGACTCCGTTGCATCAAGCATTTATTCAATCTGGGGGATATCACCGCCGTCGAGCGTATCACGTGCGAGTGCACGGGCCGCACACCCAGCTCTCATAAATGTTTGATTGTGCCGTTTGACAAATTGGTGGAAAGCTCTCACGGGGAAAATGTGGCAGAAATTTCAAAGCAATAGTTGGGAAGTGGCAAGATTGAGACTGAGATGACATTGGATGTTTAATTCAGTTTTACATGCGGCTAAAACCTTTCCAGTTGGGTTTAAACTGCCGTATCTACTGTATGAGGCAGATATCATCATTATTAATGTTATTGAGGAAAAGTGGAACGATCTCATTCAACCCAGAGCTGTTACCGAAGCTCAAACGGGAAGGTTTATATAAGTGTTTTGTTAGGCAGCTGCTAGGTGTGCTGGATTGTTACGATAACGATCCTTCCCACACTCAATTGTTATTGATTTTTGAGTAATTCTAACAAATAAGAAGTCCAGGATGACATTTTTCATCTTTAAAAGACTAAGAATTGGGCGGCTGCAGATTCTTCATCTGCTTTCCCTCTTGAATAAGGATCGGAGCAGCCCTGAGGTTTTCAATGGCGTTTAAAACTAGGGCTGTCCAAGTTAGTGCGTTAACGACGCGTTAACTTAACGTTCTCTTAACGCCGACAATTTTTTTAACGCACACGATTTAAAAAAAAAAAAAAAAAAAAGTGCATATCATTTCAGGCGCTTGACAGCACCCGTAGTTCGGGGAAAAGTCTGGTGAACTGAGAGATGGAGAATGAAAAGCGACTTTTGAACAGCAAGTTCACTTTCAAAAAGATGCCAGATGGTTCGCTGGACAAGACTGAAGTTATTTACATGTACCATCGATTTGAAATGAATTACCACCGAAGTACGTTGAGTCTCAAATACCAGAGAGCGCAGCGCTGCTCCGCCCCCCCCCCCTCGTCAAAATCAGACAACGCTGGATAGCAGCTTGCAAAAAAGGACGAGTCAAATCAAATCAAACTGCATTTGTTAAGCGCTTTTCTTACAAAATAAGAAATGCAACGCAAAGCGCTTTACCTAAAACATAAAACTCAACAATGCTCCCCGCCGCCGCACGCACGCACGCATGCACGCACGCATGCACGCACGCACGCATGCACGCGCGCACAGACGGGCGCACACTGCGATTCGCACTGAGGATTCAGGTGAGGAAACGGCTGAGTTACTCCCCTTACATGTGCACTTTATTCGTTTGTAATTCAGTTTTTGTATCCCCCTGTTTTTAACCCACTTAGGAGAAGGGGATATTTTTTGAGCCTTTTATTTTCCTCCATATGAGGTTAGACTTAATTACAGGGAAAATTTAACTGACCAATGCACTTCTTGTACAATGTTTGTGATGCATATGGTTCATTGTTTTACACTGAGCTGCTTAAAACAGGAATCTTAAGTTAGTCTTTCCAAGTGTAAAGTTGGGACTACATTGTGTTTGTATTTATGAAGGAATGTTACATTCAGGTCAAAAGCTTTTTTTGTGGAAATTGAATAAACATTGGCATAAAGCAGCATATTTGCCCTTTCTCAGGTTGTTAACAGTATTAAAAACATTAAAAAAAATACCTTGAGGTAATTTAGAACAGCACAAAATGTGTGAATAAATATGAAATAAATATGCGATTAATCGCAGTTAATTACAGAAATCATGGATTAATTAAGATTAAAAATTGTAATCGTTGGCCAGCACTATTTAAAACAGATGGCGAGTCGTCCTTGGTCACCACTGGTCGTCTGTGAGACCGAGGTTACCGCCGCTTTTCCTTCAGGAACTAGGACCAGGATTAGGACTGCTGGAGTCTGGCCTCAGTCTGTCCTTCTTCATCTGCTTTTGAGAAAGTCGGGATGTTTCCTGATGGAAAGAGATCCCCCTGTTTTGTGTCTTCATCAATTCAGAGATCATAATTTATCAGAACTACATTTGTTGGATCAGTTCTTAACTTGTCTTAGGACCCGTTTCCACGTAGCAAAAACGGTGGTGTTTTCATGCGTTTTGTCCGTTCGTTTACACGAAAACGGAGCTCAAAGTCTCCAAAAACCATCATTTCTGAAAACTCCGGCCAAAGTGGAGATTTTCAAAAACTCCGTCTTCACGTTTGCTTGTAAACGGAGGGAAACAGAGATTTAGGCTTCAGAACGTCACATTATGAGACAGAAACGTCACCAGCGTCATGAGTGACACCTGTGTTTACAATTTGTTTGTAACCGTCAATATTTCTTGTATTTTACCTTTTTTATATTCTAACGTCACACTTAAAAGTAACTCCACTTCTCTGTCACTCCAAACGAAAGACTCTCGTTCATCTTGGAAGTAACTGCAGTCCAGGCTGATTTATGGTTCTGCGTTACACCAACGCAGAGCTACGGCGTAGGCTACGCGGCGACGCGCACCGTACGTACAGTAGGCTACGCCGTCGATTTAACGTGGAACCATATTATTCAGGCTTCACACGTGTCATTTGTTGACGTTTTTTTCCAGGATTCTGATTGGCTAGCATGACTTTATCTTCTCGTTACACTGCCCCCTGCAGGTTTGGCTGCTCATAGCACCTTAACAGATATTTATCCGGGTTCGTGTAAACGAGGATATTTTTCAAAACGTAGAGGGGGAAATATCCGTTTTTGTAAATACCCGGCTATGTGGAAACGTGGCCTTATTTTCTTGCGAGCGAAGAACCACCCGGTGCGTAACTAGACCCACTCCCTCATCGCAAGATTTTGATCCTTTCTTTTGAGTCATGTGTGTTGGAGCTTGGAACAACTAAAACATACCGGCCGGTAGTTCTTCAGGACCAGTGGGGCCTGGTGCGAAACCCAATTTACCTTGGCATACATAGGGATGTAACGGTACAAGTTTGAACAAATAGGGAAAAAAGAAAGGGAAAAAATAATATTTTGGTCCTTTTAATTTTGAAAAATGTAATCATCCAGCAATGGCTTATTGGTCATAAGTTTTAGTGAAGCAGTTCAGTTAAGCTGCAGTGGAAAAAGAGAACTGAACTGAACTTCCTAAATTCTGAATGAAATAGAGCAAAAAGAAGAATTCTTATTTAATCTGCCCCTTTACCCCAATAAATCAATTTACAAAGAATGTAAATTAAAAAACAACAAAATAAAATAAAATAGCTGCCGGCCGACACAAACACATTCCTTTTTAGTTCCCAGGTTACAATTCAGTTAATCAACAAACAATGTTTATACCTTATCATGACAATGGGAATGACAATCAAACCGAACTAAGACATTTCAATATACTGGCTTTTTATTGAGCATTTATACATATAAACATATATTCTTCATACATTCCAGGCTCTAACATACAGGCTTTAATTGTTCTTTTCAATGACATGTTTGATTTGGATTCTTTGGTTTCTTTGTTCGTATAAAACATAAACCTATTACTTTCACAGAAACACATCAATTTAGTCCTGAATCTTGTTTTTTTAAAGATCTCTGTTCCTTTAAACATCATTTGCACAATACTATAATCTACTAATTAATGGGATGCTCATTAATGTAATTGAAAACGTCTTCATGTCACATTTAAATGTAAAAGTATTCTAAACTCTGTTTTTGTGCATGATTATTGTTTTCACTGTGGTCCAAACTTTCAAAATAGTCCAGATCTGTGCAGATTAATTGGCTAAAATAATTTTCCGTTAACATTTATTGCAGATGCGAATGTTCTCAGTCTTTTTC
The DNA here is from genome assembly GCF_033807715.1 of Cololabis saira. Taxonomy (NCBI): domain Eukaryota; kingdom Metazoa; phylum Chordata; class Actinopteri; order Beloniformes; family Belonidae; genus Cololabis; species Cololabis saira. Next base: position 3,680,724 of record NC_084597.1, on the reverse strand, counting down.
ATTATTATTAGTTGTTATCTTTATCTGGTTTATCAGGTAATAGGAATGGGTGATATCTTACCGTTCACGATAAACGATAAATGTTTTTGTGTAAAACTGATTTATGGATGGAAGGAAGGAAGGAAGGAAGGAAGGAAGGAAGGAAGGAAGGAAGGAAGGAAGGAAGGAAGGAAGGAAGGAAGGAAGGAAGGAAGGAAGGAAGGAAGGAAGGAAGGAAGGAAGGAAGGAAGGAAGGAAGGAAGGAAGGAAGGAAGGAAGGAAGGAAGGAAGGAAGGAAGGAAGGAAGGAAGGAAGGAAGGAAGGAATGAGCCAGAAAGAAAGAAAGAAAGAAAGAAAGAAAGAAAGAAAGAAAGAAAGAAAGAAAGAAAGAAAGAAAGAAAGAAAGAAAGAAAGAAAGAAAGAAAGAAAGAAAGAAAGAAAGAAAGAAAGATAAATTCCCGTTGATGAGGTTTTTGTGTAACAAACATGGTGGATCTGAGAGTGAGATAGATTTATAGTTAAAAAGGTGGAGTTGAATTGGTATTTTTTTTTATTGTCATTTTTATCGTTATTGGGATAAATGCCAGAAATTATCGTGATACATTTTTTAGTCCATACCGCCCATCCCTATCAGGTAAACAACACCTGTAAAGCATTTTTTTTTTCACGACGATGAAAAAGCTGCATTGCTAAAAAAAAAAGGGAACAAAAAGTTGAGCTTTTGTGAAACAAGAAAGGCATTTCTTCCCTCGTATATATCAAGTAAAGGTATTTCCTTCCCTTTTCCTGCCCTCCTTTTATCGCCGTGACAACCCTCCAGCTCCAGCCTCCAGCGGCTGCCGGTTCAAAGCTGCTGTTCGTAGTTTTACTGACATTTCTACCTGTGGTCCGCGCTGATTGCTCAGTGCAGGACTGTCCACAGCATCACACTCCATTTCTGCTTCCCCACCGGTGCTAAACTGCCCTGCCTTGACCCTCGACCTCCTCTCAGGTTCGTACTCTCCTCTCCTCCGTTATCCCTCCAGAGAGGGAATTCTTCCACCTCGGTCGGAGCTGCAATCACTTCCTGTCAAGAGATGCTGAAAACGGTTTCCTCCTCCCCACTCGTCCGTGTTCCAGACCAGAGATCAGCACTAGGTCGGGCCGCTCGGTGGCGCAGTGGGTTAAGCGGCGGCTCATATACTGAGGCTACAGTCCTCCTCCTGCAGCGGTCGCGGGTTCCAATCCAGCCCGCGCACCTTTGCTGCGTTCTCTCTCTCTCTACCCCTTTCCAGTCTGCATCTCCAATAAAGGGCCACTAGAGCCCAAAAAAATCTTTAAAAAAAAAAAAAAAAGAGATCACCACTAGGGATGGGCGGTATGGACTAAAAAATGTATCACGATAATTTCTGGTATTTATCCTGATTAACGATAAAAATTACGATAAAAAAAATACCAATTCAACTCCACCTTTGTAAATATAAATCTATCTCGCTCTCGGATCCACCATGTTTGTTACACAAAAACGTATCAACGGGAATTTATCTTTCCTTCTTTCTTTCTTTCTTTCTTTCTTTTCTTTCTTTCTTTCTTTCTTTCTTTCTTTCTTTCTTTCTTTCTTTCTTTCTTTCTTTCTTTCTTTCTTTCTTTCTTCTTTCTTTCTTTCTTTCTTTCTGGCTCATTTCTTCCTTCCTTCCTTCCTTGTTTTCTCCCTTCCTTCCTTCTTTCATCCTGCTCTCTCCTTCCTTCTTCCCTTCCTCTTTTCTCCCTTCCTTCCTTCCTTCCTTCCTTCCTTCCTTCCTTCCTTCCTTCCTTCCTTCCTTCCTTCCTTCCTTCCTTCCTTCCTTCCTTCCTTCTTTCATCCTGCTCTCTCCTTCCTTCTTCCCTTCCTCTTTTCTCCCTTCCTTCCTCCCTTCCTTCCTTCCTTCCTTCTTTCCTTCTTTTCTCCCTTCCTTCCTTCCTTCCTTCTTTTCTCCCTTCCTTCCTTCCTTCCTTCCTTGCTTCCTTCCCTTCCTTCCTTCTTTCATCCTGCTCTCTCCTTCCTTCTTCCCTTCCTCTTTTCTCCCTTCCTTCTTTCCTTGTTTTCTTCCTTCCTTCCTTCCTTCCTTCCTTCCTTCCTTCCTTCCTTCCTTCCTTCCTTCCTTCCTTCATTCCTTCCTTCCTTGTTTTCTTCCTTCCTTCCTTGTTTTTTTCCTTCCTTCCTTCCTTCCTTCCTTCCTTCCTTCCTTGTTTTCTTCCTTCCTTCCTTCTTTCCTTGTTTTTTTCCTTCCTTCCTTCCTTCCTTCCTTCCTTCCTTCCTTCCTTCCTTCCTTGTTTTCTTCCTTCCTTCCTTCTTTCCTTGTTTTTTTTCCTTCCTTCCTTCCTTCCTTCCTTCCTTCCTTCCTTACTTCCTTCCTTCCTTGTTTTCTTCCTTCCTTCCTTCTTTCCTTGTTTTCTTCCTTCCTTCCTTCCTTCCTTCCTTGTTTTCTTCCTTCCTTCCTTCTTTCCTTGTTTTTTTCCTTCCTTCCTTCCTTCCTTCCTTCCTTCCTTCCTTCCTTCCTTCCTTCCTTCCTTCCACCTTGAGTGGTGCTGACAAGTGAAATTTTGGGCTCTGGCCCCTGGACTAAACTTCGGCTCGGCGCTCGTCTTTCGCACGTCGTGTCCGACGGACACTCTCTCAGAAAAACCCACCAATGCTTCCGATTGGTCGGCGTTATTGTAAAATTTAATTATAATATGTGCAGTTGTTCATTGACTTTGTCATAATTGCTGAGGGAGCTGGCGTTCCACCTTTGTTGCTTCGGCTCACACGTATCAAAGTGGAGTCTTTTGGAGAGACAACAGTAAGTGCTGCAAACATTAACAGATAAACGCTGAGCTGCTGACGCAGAGGCAGAGCAGCCTCTAGTGGACACAAGAAGGACTGCACCTTTTTCTGTTCTCCCACACCATAAAGTTGAGGATTTATTGATTAAAATACAACAGATATCAAATTATTTCAGTATTTATTTATTTATTGTTGGCTTTATCTCGAACAACAATTTTTTCATTTCATTTTCATTTTATTCTTTATTTCATACAAAAAAAAATAAATAAAAAAAATAAATAAAAACCTCACGCATTTTTGGAAATATTTGTAAATATTCTGTAAATATTATCTGTTTATTTAGTGTTTAGTATTTTTTTTCTCTTGTACAGTCTTTTTCTACTTTTTACTTTTTATATTGCTCTTTTTTATTATTTAAATATTTATGGTTATTTCTATTTTAAATGTTTTGTACAAAGCGTGTGTGTGTTTTGGCTGCTGCACGGACTGAATTTCTCCTCTGGGAGATCAATAAAGTCTACTATTCTATTCTATTCTATTCTAAATAATTCAATACAAATACAAATGTTCTTAAATTGTGAATGAAAAGGGAGCAGAAAGAAGAAGAATCTTATCTAATCTGCCCCTTTTTCCAAGAAATAACTTCACAAATAACATAAATTAAAAATACTAATAATAAAAAAACAACAACTGAGTGAATAAAAAAACTAAAAAAAACTAAAATAAAATAAAATTACCGCCGCCTATGGGTCTGTCAATCAAACTCAACTAACATATTTCATTATATTTACTTAACATACTGGCTTTAATTTACGACGGAGTATTAGGGCCAAACTAAGACAAAAAAAATGGGAAATTACGAGAATAAAGTCATAATAATATGAGAATAAAGTCGTAAATTTACCAGAATAAAGTCGTAATGTTGCGAGAATAAAGTCGTAAAATTACGAGAATAAAGTCGTAATATTATGAAAATAAAGTGGTAATTTATTAGAACTCTAACAGGAAGAACAGTCTTCTCCCTGTGTTAAAATTAGGAATATTGAGCAGCATCTTGTGAAGTTATATTTATAATATATTTAAATTTTATGACTTTATTCTCGTAATTTTATGACTTTATTCTCATTATATTATGACTTTATTCTCCTAATATTACGACTTTATTCTCGTAATATTATGACTTTATTCTCGTAATTTTTTTGTCTTAGTTTGGCCCTAATACTCCGTCGTATTAATTTTACTTTTGAATGTAATGTTTGATTTGGATTATTTGTTTTCTTTATTCAGATTGTTCCATAAACTGATTCCTTTCAATTCATATAAAAATTTAAATAAAAGAAAAGGAAAAAACAAAATAATAACAAGAAATAAATAAATACAACACAAACACTTAATAACCAAAGATCAATAATAATGAAACTACAATATCCTAAACTCCAAAATGTATGCACATGCTTTTAAGAGTACTGTAGTACGTACACAAGGTTGTTAAAATGTAGTTTTCCTCTTAGATGGTATTTTCCTTCTTTATCTTGAAACATGTTTTTAGGTTTTCAGGCAGTATTCAGTATTTTAACTGTGCGGTTATTTAAATTTTAACACAACTGCAGCTCTCTTCAAAAATGGATGGTGTCCTCTTAAAATAAGATTATCTTCTTAAATAAAATAATTCCTGAAGTGGAGTTTTATTCTCCACTTTAATCCTTCTCTCAGCACGACTTCACGTGACGCGGAGCAGCTTTCACTTTCAACATGAAATGTTTTTGCAGCGAAACGGCAGTTTCTGTTAGCGCTCGTCAAAGTAAAACGCTATTTTAAGACTCAAACGTGTCACTGCACTGAAGTCACGGTGGGAATAAGATCTTTACCGGCAAATCAAGGTCATTTTAACCACGTTTCTGTACCAAGACGTTCTACAAAAGTCATGAGTAGGGCTGGGGATCGGGAAAAAAATGGGAAAAAAAGTCTTGTATCAGCCTTAGAATGAAGGCAACACATGCTGCATGTTTCTATATTACCGTAGTTAGAACTGGGGGAAGATTTATTTTTTCATTATGCACTTCGAGAAAAAAGTTGAAATGTCGAGAAAAAAGTTGAAATGTCGAGGAAAAATTCGAAATGTCGAGATTAAAAAGGAAAGGAAAAAGGAAGAAAAAAAGAGAAAAAAAGGTAAAAAAGAAAAAAAAGGAAAAAAGAAGAAAAGAAGGAAAAAAGGGAAAAAAAGAAGAAAAAAAGAGAAAAAAGGAAAAAAGAAAGGAAAGAAAAGAAAAAAAGGAAAAAAAGAGGTCAAACGTATTTGAAAAAGCTCCAGGAGCCACTAGGGCGGCGCTAAAGAGCCGCAGGTTGACGACCCCCGCACTAGTCCAAGAAAATAAACCAATAAGTTCTACAAAAGTCATGAATAGGGCTGGGGATCGATTCCAATGTCAAGAATCGTTTCGATTCCGATTCTTAAGATTCAGAATCGATTATCACGATTCGATCCGATTCGATCCGATATTGATTTGGGTTAGTGTTAATAAAACTGTTTTTTGAGCTGTTGCATGAATGATATGACTGTAGTTCTGCAACATATTAATACTAGTATTATATTGAGATTAAACAGCAAGTATTGCAGCTAATGATGCTGTAAGGACCAATCAGCTCCCAGAATGCTGATAGAACTGAAACAGAAACATCGTGTGGGTCAGAATTACCAAACAGATCCAGGGAGGAAACAGAGACGGATGAAATCACTTTTATTTTTTCCCACATTCCGTTTTTATTTGTTCCATTTTCAGTGTATTTTGGTTTTTAATTTTTGAACATTTGGTTTTTTAGCATTTTATGCAAATGTAACCCCAAGACAGTATATAAAGTAATGAAATATAGACAATTTATGCAATTATAACTGAAAACTTCCTTTAAACATATTTAAAGGCAAAAACATGGCACCAGTTATTCTCGTGTCCAACAAAACAATCCTTTTTTGGGGATAAACAAAAAAATAACCAAAAGTTGTAATGTAATGATGAAAAAAAAAAAACATAAATAAATAAAAAAAATAATAAATAAAAAAATAATCGATCTTTAGACATTCATTCATTCATTCATTATCTTACCCGCTTTAGATCTTTAGACATATGAATCAATTTTTAGGAATTAATATGAGAATCGATTTAGAATCGGAAAATCGATTTTTTCAACACAGGCCTGGTCATGAACTCTCCACGTTTGCTCCTATTGACATTAGTCTGAGCATCAGTAGTTAAATTATTTACTTATAACGAGACCTCTACAGACATTTTTAGGCACTTTTGAATCTTTTCAGAGGCTTAAATTAATTTATTTTGATGAAGGTCAATACTGTTGTCACTTAAAGCAGCTTCAGTTCATTTTGGTCCCGACTAAAGTTTACACCCGTTTGCAGCTGATTTAGACTTGGGTTCGTTAACCGGAGAACGGTCTGAACGCTTCATTAACGAAGGTCTGAGACCGGAGCCACCGGAAATGGAGAGTCGATCTCCAGTTTGAACAAATGAGGCAAGAAATCTTGCATATAAATGCAAAAAAAAAAAAAAAAAAGTCAAAAAGTGTCTTTTAGGAATCTAAACTCCATATTTTTGGACACGTTCTGCGCTTTATACGATCCATTATCCGCTACTTCTTTTCTTCGTATTTGTGTTACTGAGCTTATCGTGTTCATCTTTGTTTTTGTTTTTTACATTATCACAATTTCAAGCGCTAACTTGAACTTTGCAGGTTAGTGATTGTTCCCCCAACAGCTTCCTGCAAACATTTCACAATAAAAGCATTTTAAACTGTTAGGGGGCTCTTAATTTGAAAAGGCTGCAGATGGTGTTAAGTTGGTATGAACAGTTTCCTGCAGTAACTTCATCAATGCAAACAAGATTTCTAATTAAAATACACGGAATTCCACTTGTAAAGAGTAAAAGAAGGGCATGTGACCATTAGGGATGGGCGGTATGGACTAAAAAATGTATCACGATAATTTCTGGCATTTATCCCAATAATGATAAAAATGAGGATAAAAAAATACCAATTCAACTCCATCTTTGTAAATATAAATCTATCTCGCTCTCAGATCCGCCATGTTTGTTACACAAAAACCTCATCAACGGGAATTTATCTTTCTTTCTTTCTGGCTCATTCCTTCCTTCCTTCCTTCCTTCCTTCCTTCCTTCCTTCCTTCCTTCCTTCCTTCCTTCCTTCCTTCCTTCCTTCCTTCCTTCCTTTCTCCCTTCCTTCCTCCTTTCCTTGTTTTCTCCCTTCCTTCCTTCCTTCCTTCCTTCCTTCCTTCCTTCCTTCCTTCCTTCCTTCCTCCCTTCCTTCCTTCCTTCCTTTCTCCCTTCCTTCCTTCCTTCCTTCCTTCTGCTCTCTCCTTCATTCTTCCCGTCCTCTTTTCCCCCTTTCTTCCTTCTTTCCTTCTTTCCTTGTTTTCTTCCTTCTTTCTTTGTTTTCTTCCTTCCTCCCTTGTTTTCTTCCTTCCTTTCTTTCTTTCTTTCTTTCTTTCTTTCTTTCTTTCTCCCTTCCTTCTTTTTCCCCTTCCTTCCTTCCTTCCTTCCTTCCTTCCTTCCTTCCTTCCTTCCTTCCTTCCTTCCTTCCTTCCTTCCTTCCTTCCTTCCTTCCTTCCTTCCTTCCTTCCTTCCTTCCTTCCTTCCAAAAATCATCTTTACACAAAAACGTCATCAACAGGAATTTATCGTTTTTACCGCGATATGACAAATTCTTATCGTGAGGAATTTTTTTGACGGTTTATCGTGAACGGTAAAATATCACCCATTCCTAGTGACCATCTGTAGTTTAGGAAGATAAAGGTCAGTGACGTGCGGTCAGGGGAGGCTGTGCCTCACCTGCCATCATGGAAAGAAAGAAATGTAAAATGAAAAAAAAATATTTTTTCATATTTATCAATTGATTTGTACTATAAAGTAATTTTCCATTTAACTTCACCCTTTTTAGATTATTCTTTCTTCAAAATCGCTGAATTTTCACATTTGCTGTTCCAATGCTGAGAAGATACGGGCGGTGAGGCAGCACCCGCTGAGCCTCCCCTTGGATCAGCAATGACTCGGCTAACTGTGCTGCCATGCTAGTGAGACCAGATCGCTGTCTCTTTGTATGTCACTACTAAAATTTTCAAACACGTTTGCTATATGAAATAAGTTTCCATAGTCCATAGTACAACATACAGTACATCTTTTTTATTACTCTTACTTCTCTTTTCTTTTTTTTTTACCGCTATATTATGCTGAAGAGGCTCCGAGGCGTGAGCAATATTTTTGTTTTCCTCGTGAGATTATTTTTTTCTTCTGCAGCTACAAATAGAGTTGATATTTTTTCCTCAACAAACTAGTTTTATCTGAAGATTGGGGTTATGTATGTATGTATTCTGTATCATCCGGAGCTGAGATAGTTCTCCCCTTCAATTAGAGACCTGTAATTGCGTTTTTTTTGGTCATCGGACGCCAGGCGATCAATAAAATATTCTTGGATACCTAAAATAAAACAAAACATAAACAGGTGTTTTTTTAATCACGTAGCCTTTCCATAATGATTACATTTCGCGCTGCTAACGTCACACGTAACGTATGCTATATTACAGTGTTTAATCATACACTCCCTTATCTCCCTATTCCTCTATTCTTTCCTGCTTATCGCTCAAACAAATCATTATTTATAAATTAACATCAGCATTAATTTAAGATACCTTCATTATTTATGGAAGGCCACTGTCTAACATCATCAATCCAGCTATAATGATGCTGTAGAGCGTCAGGTTACAATAACAGCGGTGCTGCGGTGGCAGATTGACACCTGCCACCGCAGCAATGGCGCCGCCGCAAGATGGCGGCACACACAAACCGGTCGCCGGATTCGTGTATATGTGTGTAATGTGTTTCTTGTGCCGGCGCAATCATAAAACGGCTGAAAAGAGGCACGGGGTGAGGCACGCACTTCTCCTGCCTCACGGTAGGGGGCTCTAGTGAGCTCAGGGATTCTTCTGGCGACTCATTGGCTGCAGAATAAGTGACAACAAGCAGGAGTTTACAGTTTTTTTTTTCAGAAGGAGCGGCTTCATTTATAAGTAAAGGTAAGACCATAATAACTTTTTGTAGCAGGGCGAGTGCTACGGGGCCCGGCCGACAGGATAGAGAGGACACAGAGTTTTGTGCAGAACCCTTTTTATTCACTGGAACCTCACACCCAGGACACACGTGCACAAGCACCACGACCAGCAGCAGCAGCTCCTCCGTCTGTCCCTTATAAGGCTGGCAGGGTGGAGAGGCTGACGGGCCACACCTGTGTCCCGTCAGCCTGAGTGGCTGCAGCTCCTCCACCCTGCCACACTTTTTTTTTAATTAAATGTGCTTTTTGTGCGCTACAGTTTGTATGTGTAAAGCATTTGTATGCGAATGGCGATAGGAGGTTTTAAACATAACCAGTTAACTGCTGCCATTCAAATGGTGAATAAGTTGCTCTGGAGGGTTCATATGCTTGTAAATCTGACTGAGGAAGTCAGTACCTCCCCATCCATGAATCTCACCGCACGTCACTGATAAAGGTCTTGGTCACGTTTGAGTAAAATAATCATCTATTTCTATAAATGTCAGAGGATCTTTTTAAAAATATATATTTTATTACCACAAGCCCAAGGACCCCTTGCAATTCCACTACGGACCACTAGGGGTCCGCGGACCCCGGTTGAGAACCACTGCTTTAGAAGACGACGGCTATAAAAGGGTGCCAGAAATTGATATGATTTTCCAAACGGAGCCACCAGTAAAAAGAGTTAATGAATTGTTGCAGGAAGTCGGTGTAGTGGAGATGTAATGAGTGTGGCGTACTGCGTCTCATCACTGTTGTGATGTGGAGATGAGATTTTAATTTGGCCCTTCATTTTGAAGAGCCTATTATCTCAAACAACAGACAAGCACCAATTAATAGTGGCTTCATTGTTGCTTAGTCATATAGATTAAATAAAGGAAAGCATTTAGCAGCCAGCCACAACACTGGAGCTAGGTTCCTGATAACGGCTCTGAAACAGCTCCACGGGACCTCCGCTTGTGTCTTTGTGTGTCCTTTGGGAACAAAAGACTGATTTTTATAATTTATTTTGACTAATAGGTCTTTTCAGCTCAGAGGCGTCTGGTATGGACCATTTTACACTGGAAACACGTGCATTACGGTCCCACAAATCCATATTCCACATGTTTACTGGGCGATATGGTTATATATATATATATATATATATATATATATATATACAGAGCCGCCGCAAGGGGTGTGCGAACCGTGCGACCGCACGGGGCCTCGCGCTATGGGCCGTTTTTGAAAAAAAAAAAAAAAAAAAAAAGATTTTTTTTTTTTTTTTCGTTTTTTTTTCGTTTTTTCCCTTATAAATATCAACAGTCACATTCCATTACAGACCTAAATGTGTACTAGTCTGTGCATATCAATAAAATATATGCGCGTGTCTGTTGTTCAACACAACTGATCAGACCAAGCGCAGACACAAGCTGCTCTGATCCAGACGGTGGAGTTGGAACAAACTGTCACACAATGTCGAGAGAACGAGACAGAATCAGGAAATTTCCATCAGGGGATGAAAAAAGAAAAAAACTAAAGAAAATGGAAGAGTTTAATGCCTCTCTGAAAGGCTTGTTTGATAAATTTGTTAGAAAAATCACCAATCCGACCGGGTCTCAAGCAGCCGTGGGGCCCCCCGTCGAGGCAAGAGATGATGATGAGGCAGGGGAAGGTATGCAATGCTTCATAATGAAACGTGTGTATGTGTTTGTATCCAGTATTTTGCTAATTGGGGAGTTAAAATTGCGCATATAGACACCCGCTCCGACCCAAAAAACCCAAAAATTTTGCGCGCGCTCGCTACGCTCACGCGCGAGGGCCCACCCCAAGCCATTTCGCACAGGGCCTCGCAAATCTCCCAGACGGCTCTGTATATATATATATATATATATATATATATATATATATATATATATATATATATATATATATACGCTTCATCGACCTGCTCAACTGGGAGAAACATGCACTGTGTCAAGAGGTTACGGTGCACCACTCTTTGTGTTTCACCACCCTCTCATTGCAGCACATACACAGGCATGCCTGGTTGTTTTTTCACCACAATGTATGGTCGAGACTCCCATCTGTCTGCAAGCTTCTGTCGTCCCTCCACATGACTGGACTCTTTGCCTTTTGGTCATAATATTTCTTCTGCTGGCTCTTAGCATGCCGAGACGTCTGGTTGGCTTGGGCATACGCCTGTGACAGACAGTCGTGCAGAGTTTGGACATACTCACTGTACCCAGATGACTCGGTGTTAGTGGGGAGGCCAAAAATCAGGTCAACAGGCAGCCTGGGATGTCTACCAAACATGAGACAGCATACTTGTAATGTTTAACACAACTCAATAACCTGAAGAGCTAATAACGTGCTGGCGGAAGTTACCACCTCTCTTAAACATCACAAAACACACATGATGAACATGCAAACTCATGTCGGAACGTAGTTTACAATGTAAACAAACAGCATCATGGCACAAATTAAGTGGATGGGTGGTTTTAGCGCTGATATTTGATAATAATTCTGGCCGCCATTAACAATGCTTACCTTACAACACATGGAAAGTAAACTGTAAAAAACATGGCGGCCCGCACGGGACATAATTCAGAACAGCGAGAACTGATGGTCCTTCTAAGACACTGACAGTGCGACAGCGACACCTACTGACCTACTCAGACCACTGTCCTACATATATATATATATATATGATATATATATATATATATATATATATATATATTATATAGTTATATGGTCAACTCACTCAATCTTTATTTCTAGAGTTTAAAACAACGAGGTTGTCCAAAGTGCTGTACAGTTAAAAACAGCTGAATAAAAGGCAGATGTTACAAAGATAAAATAAATAGAATAAGATGAGTACAAAATACAAGAATACGATGAAATAAAAAATAAGAGAAACATAATTAAAAATTGTTTGAAATAAAATGTTGCCAAAATCCACTGAAACGAATCAACCGTCTGCAACGTTCTGTACTTTTAACCTAAGATGATAAAGTCCTGCCAGACTTTAATATTTGCTAAGATAATTAACACTTTTGTGATGAGATAAATGTAGAAAAGCACGATGAAATATTGCAGACGGCATGTTTTCTAAAACCAACTTCTGGAAAGAAAGAAATAGCTGGGGAAGAGTAGAGGCACGAGTCCTGACCTGCAGACCTCAGAGAGAACATGAATCAACAACCCCGTACCTGGAGATGTATTTGGTACAGAAGAGTATTAAGGCCATGCAGGAGCACACAGCAGACATCCACGTAGGCAGGTGGAAGCAGCAACGGGATGACCAGGGATGGGGGGGGGACTGGGACCGCAGGCCATAACGCAGCTCCCGAGGCTCCGGCCTGCAAACATGCACAAAAGAGAGAAAAGGGGGGCCGGCACAAGAAACTACAAGAACGATGGACAAAAACGATAGCTATGAGACATTTATAAAAATGGAAATGGAGAAGAGAGGAAGGGAAAGGGAGAGGAGAGGAGAAGAAGGGTGAGAGGCACCGCCCAGCGGATCATGTCGGTGCCCCCTGCAGCATAGGCCTATAGCAGCATATCTACCACCAAGCTATATTTGAGACTAACTATTATAGTCTTGTTCTATAGCTGCAACTATGACTACTGACTCTAACACACTAGAGTTTACACTACCTAGAGATTTACCAACACCAGCTAGAGGTTTACTAAACACTAACTATAAGCTTTACTAAACAGAAAGGTTTTAAGTTTAGTTTTAAAGGTGGAGGTGGTGTCAGCCTCCTTAACCCAGATTGGAAGTTGGTTCCAAAGTAATGGTGACTGATAGCAGAACGCCCGCCCTCCAAATCTACATTTGGATACTCTAGGAACTACGAGTAAACCTGCACTCTGAGAACGGAGAGCTCTGCCAGGAACATAAGGCACTATCAGGTCTTGTAAATACTGCAGAGCTGAGCCGTTTTGGGCTTTATATGCAAGTAATACAATTTTAAATTGGATTCTGAATTTTACAGGTAGCCAATGGAGCGACGCTAACACTCAAATCAATATCGTATTCAAATTTTGACGTTTTTCTCAACATTTCAACTTTTTTCTCGATATTTTGACTTTTTTCTCGAAGTGTATAATGAGTAAAAAATCCTCCTCCTCTAAAATATTATTTTTATTTTTCTCCTGCCTGGCCCTAATACTCTTCCGAAGTCTTGTAACTGTTGTGAGAGATGAAATTGCTAAAAAAGTATGCATACAGTGTTATTGTTTAAATGTTGATTTAGACACCGGCATCTGAAATAGAGACTTGTTGTCAGTTCTGCAGATTCAGATCCTCAGATTCAGCAGAACAAAGACGGGGAAGCAGAAAAACATTCATGTGTAGATCCATTCCTCCCTGGCCCGTCCTGGTGTTGTTGGAGTTGCAGCGAGAGCAAACCAGACAAGTTTACCACTGTGTCGTGGGCTGAACACTCTGTACACAATAAACCACTGTTGCAGTGTTCCTGCAGAGAGAGAGAGCAACTAAACCTGAAATAAAAGAATAAAATAACCATCTGAATGTGAAACCTTAGTTTCAGCATGCATTAATAATCAGAACAGTGTTTACTCTGAAAGTACAAACAGAATAAGGAACAGACGAGGAAACGTGGAGTCGGGGCGGCTCAGAACTGGTTGTAAATATTTGTTTTCGCTGCTTCAGATGTGATTTTATTTACACATTGGATTTTGTTGTTGTTTTATTATATGTTTGTTGTTAGTTTACTGCAGCAGGATGAGACGGGGGTGGCCAGAAGGAAATCTGGTGTCCACTTCCCCCTAATGAACACACACGGCTGCTGAATGAAACATGAGGAAATTAAACTGTTTTTCTGCATTTATCAGGAACATTACGCTCTTATTCGCTCTGAGAACAGTCGCTGCATAAAAGTAGGTCGTTAATGATCCGGTTAGCTCGGCACATCGAGAGAGGAGGCAACGACCAGAGCACAGAAGTGGATAAAAGAGAGCTTTAATACTGAAATATCACAATTTAACTTTTTGAAATAGGTTGACATGATTTAATGTGGAGGAAAAGGGAGAGAGAGAGAGAGAGAAACCACCATTTCTGTTTAAGCTTAGACCCAATCAGGCGGATTCTGACTCCGACTGAAGGCTGGTTATTATATCAGAGCCTCAGGTCCCGTTTCCACGTACCAAAAACGTTCATGCGTTTTGGCCGTTCGTTTACACGAAACGGAGCTCAAAGTCTCCAAAAAGATCATTTCTGAAAACTCCGGCCAAAGTGAAGTTTTTCAAAAAGTCAGTTTTCACGTTTGCTTGTAAACGGAGAGAAACGGACATTTAGGCTTCAAAACGTCACATTATGAGACAGAAACGTCACCAGCGTCATGAGTGCGACCTGTGTTTACAATTAGTTTGTAACCGTCAATATTTTCTTGTATTTTACCTGTTTTATATTCTAAAGTCACACTTAAAAGTAACTCCACTTCTCTGTCACTCCAAACGAAAGACTCTCGTTCCGTCTTGGAAGTAACTGGCAGTCCAGGCTGATTTATGGTTCCGCGTTACACCAACGCAGAGCTACGGCGTAGGCTACGCGGCGACGCGCGCCGTACGTAGGCTACGCCGTCGATTTAACGCAGAACCATATTATTCAGGCTTCACACGTGTCATTTGTTGACGTTTTTTTCCAGGACTCTGATTGGCTAGCATGACTTTATCTTCTCGTTACACTGCCCCCTGCAGGTTTGGCTGCTCATAGCACCTTAACAGCTATTTATGCGGGTTTGTGTAAATTATGGAATTTTTCAAAACAGCTAACGCTGTTGAAACAGCAGGTGTATCCGCCCCTTTAATCTGATTGGTTTAGAGTAAGTCATGTTTTATCCACTGGTCTGCGTCCACCACGTTGGGTGCGCTCTTATGATTGGCTGAAACAAAGGAAGACAGCTGATTGGTTGCAGATCCTTCCGTGTTAAAAAAACGTATTTGTGGATCGAGTCACGTCAGGGGAGTCTCAAAAGTCACACGCAAATCCAGCGCAGCTCACAGACAAAAAAACATGTGTAAATCAGGTTATATTTGTGTGTAGCATCAAAAATACATTTGTATATCTTGTCCTACGCACGTGTGAATTGTTCTGTGCATGTGTGAAACGGTGTGTGCATTTGTGAATTATGAGACTGTTCTAGCTCCATAGTAAGCTGTCTCTGAATATATGAACAGTAATAAAAGTACGATATTATGGTATATATGATGTAGCCTGAGTCTAAAGCAACATCTTAGTTTGAACAGCAGTAGTGATTTCTCCACGTGTCCCAACAAGGACGAGCTCTATGAATTACATTTCTGTCTTTTTGACTATTCAGCTGCCTTTTGTTTGAAGAGTGCCACACTAATCCTTTTTGGGGGAAACATCATTTTTAGCTTTGTTTCATGAACAAAAAGGAGCTACGTGGCACAGAGAAGGAAGATGTGACCTCTTTAAAACAACTTGATGAGATTAAATATCTTCTCAGTGCAGGAAACACTTCAAAACTGATAACGTCAAACTGATAAATCCAAGGATTATAGGGTGTATTGTTTAAATATAAGTTTCAGTCCTTGAGACCTGGAATTAATGAAACCATAAATATAATTTATTACGTATTTGCTTTACTTTGTAGGGTTTGACTGCTTTGAAAACGGGTCCATTTTCTGAGTCAATGTGGGACACGTTGCTAATCTAATTAATGACTCAACGCAAATTTAAAGCAGTCCGGACTCAAATGCAGGAAGTGAGCGTGACCTCACGATGCTGCGTTCCACCAGAAGCTCCGCCTCCATTCATACGGTTGCCGGGGAGATAAACCCTCTTCCATGTAGGGATAACAAATCCACTTTATTATTAATAAGGAAAATTGGAAGTCGTAATCAAATCTCTATCTAATCCTCTTCCTGAAAAGTCTTGAAACAAACCAATCAATGATTAGATCAAGTCGTACGTTATCAAGGACTTTATCAGATATGATGAAGCAGATTAACAATTTACCTCAGGATTTTACCCTTCTGATGGCAAATAAGGAGTCACCAGAGGAGTCTTCAGTATTCACATCCATTACTCAGGTAGAAGTATAGATACTAGAGTTTAAAAATACTCCTGTAGAAGTTGAAGTATCAACTCAAGTTTTTTACTCAAGTAAAAGTATAAAAGTACTGGTTTCAAAACTACTTAAAGTATAAAAGTAAAAGTAATGTAAGGGGGAAAAAAGCCAATAAGGACAAAAGCCATTGAAAATGAATGCATCTTAGTATAATGTAAATATATTAAAGAAGCATATATGTGTACTATTGAGCATTAACATGTGTTAATATAAATATATTAAAGAAGCATATATGTGTACTATTGAGCATTAACATGTGTTTCAGAGAGCAGCAGATATGATGACTAGTTGTCTATAAGTATTGTAATGGTGCAAAAAGTCAAACTTCAGAGGCATGTCACATTGCGATTTTGGACAAAAATAAAATCCAGATTTTTTTCTCTGAAAACCCGATTTTCGATTTCGATTTTTTTTGGTAAAACTACAAAAGACAATGGAATAAATTGTTTCAATTTTTTTTTTTTTTTACTTTATTAAAATGACAATTTCAAATCAAAATGTTTCAAATATTTTATCTTTATTTTTAAATAAATAGCAAAGAAATGTCCCTATTGGGAATGAAGTGCAATTGAAAGATACTGTAAATCCATTTTCTGATTTTCCTTTTTTAACATCGTCTTGATTAATAAATCTGATTTAGATTTAAAATTGATTAATCGCACAGCCCGACTACAAGTGTTCCTTTTACTAATACAAAGTTTAAATAATCATCCAGTAATTTAAATGTTGATACAAGGCAAGTAAAAACTACTTTGTCCATTGATGTGAATGAGAGAGACGGCTGTTTGTTCCAACCGGATAAACCGGATGATGTTTCTGATTGGTCAGTCAGGGACCAATCAGAAGGCGGACAAAGGGTCAATTGCAACATAAAAAGAAAGAGCACAATTTAGAAAAGCGGCTTAGAAAGAAAAGTGTAGATTGAACTCTTGGTTAGAAATTGTTATTTCCAGGGTGCGATTTGTGAAAAAACCAGGGGGGGGATAATTTTGAGAAATATTTTTATTCAGAAAAATGACCACCCAACAGCAGTCCAACAGTAACGGCTATATGAAAACTTGTTTCTTTTGTAAACCTTACACTTAAGCTACATAACGTACGTGGTAGGCCTACTTTGAACATGAACTGAACCAATGCATTTACAGAAATATTTTCTCCTAATATTGTAAAAATAAATAAACAAAATTAATATTTTTTTAATTCTTTCTCGATATCAGTTTAACAAAAAACATGGACGCTGCAATCAGCAATGTAACATCTTGTTTCATCTTCTGTCACATTTTTTCTCTGGATTTTTGGTTGTGATCCTGTAAAATATGAGGATATTCTGCTCTGGATTCTTTTCATTTTTTCATTCATTTGACTGACTGTATCTTTTATTTTGGCGGGCCGGAAGTCGGACTTTTGGAATGCAAGGAAATCCGGTTGGTTTTCAAAATAAAACTGCTTCCTGTGGGCGCGACTCGCTCCCGGTATCAAAATCACACACAAGCAGAATGAACACGCCCTCTGTGTATTTTGGTTGTTATTACTTGTTAATAATTACGATGTAATGGTGAAAATACTTTGGGTGGGGGGGATACATTTTGTCCCCACCGAGGATCAAAATAATTCAGCAGAGGGTACGACGTGTAAACCAGAGGGGGGAAATCCCCACCGGCAAATCACACCCTGGTTATTTCTATATGCTGTAATTCATCTGACGTTGAATTGAAGCTGTGAAAAGGGCTGACTGTTATTGACGACACCTTGTTTTATTTTTATTTGACACTACTCTGGTTGTTACCCTGCGACATCCCACGCTTCTTTCCTCCGACTGGTTGTATATCCATCTAACGACATCCCGAGTCAAAGAATGTAACTTCATAAAAGGCCGTTTATGTCTGATGAGTCTGGCGTTTGACCCGGTGTATTAAAGTGTGAGGGACGGAGATTATTCTCAACGCTGACAAGCGACTGGCTCGTGTTTTTCCTCTGCATTGATTTGTCGGGATCAAACCTGGACGGATAAATATGTCTCTCCGTAATGAGCCTGTAATGTCAGCGGGATGAATGCGCGTTCCCCTCCCGCCTCGCGCCGACACCAGTCAGACACGGCATTAAAACCCCCTCGCGCTCTGGAAATGCCAGAATCTACATATGTAAACTGTTGTGACATCTGTCCCCTCTCGCCTCTAACGAGCCTTTACACACATACGTCTTCCTGATCCTTCACTTTTTAATTTGTTGTCAGGAAACGGTGGAGAAAAAAAACCTCAGGCCTTCGACTCAGTGACTTTCCACTAGGGATGGACTAAAAAATGTATCACGATAATTTCTGGCATTTATCCCGATAACGATAAAAATGACGATTAAAAAATACCAATTCAACTCCATCTTTGTAACTATAAATCTATCTCCACATTCAGTCTTTGGAGCCAAAACACTGCTGTAAAAGATACTAAATACTAAACTACATTAATGGGAATCCTTTCTTTCTTTCTTTCTTTCTTTCTTTCTTTCTTTCTTTCTTTCTTTCTTTCTTTCTTTCTTTCTTTCTTTCTTTCTTTCTTTCTTTCTTTCTTTCTTTTTCTTTCTTTCTTTCTTTCAGGCTCATTTCCTTCCTTCCTCCCTTCCTTCCTTCTTTTTTCCCTTTTTCCCCTTCCTTCCTTCCTTCCTTCCTTCCTTCCTTCCTTCCTTCCTTCCTTCCTCTTGTTCTTTCCTTCCTTCCTTCCTTCTTTTTTCCCTTCCTTCCTTCTTTCCTCCTGCTCTCTCCTTCCTTCCTTCCTTCCTTGCTCCCTTCCTTCTTTTTTTCCCTTCCTTCCTTCCTTCTTTCCTTCCTCTTGTTCTGTCCTTCCTTCCTCCCTTCCTTCCTTCCTTCCTTCCTTCCTTCCTTCCTTCCTTCCTTCCTTCCTTCCTTCCTTCCTTCCTTCTCTTCTTTTTTCCCTTCCTTCCTTCCTTCCTTCCTCTTGTTCTGTCCTTCCTTCCTTCTTTTTCCCTTCCTTCCTTCTTTCCTCCTGCTCTCTCCTTCCTTCTTCTCCTTCCTTCCTTGCTCCCTTCCTTCTTTTTTCCCTTCCTTCCTTCCTCCCTCCCTCCCTCCTCCCTCCCTTCCTTCCTTCCTTCCTTCCTTCCTCCCTTCCTTCCTTCCTTCCTTCCTTCCTTCCTTCCTTCCTTCCTTCCTTCCTTCCTTCCTCCCTTCCTCCTTCCTTCCTTCCTTCCTTCCTTCCTTCCTTTCCCTTCCTTCCTTCCTTCCTTCCTTCCTTCCTTCCTTCCTTCCTTCCTTCCTTCCTTCCTTCCTTCCTTCCTTCCTTCCTTCCTTCACGTACGTTGTGCGTGGATTTAACGCAGAACCATAAATCCGGTTTTACACAAAAACGTCATCTAGAGTTTACACTAAGTAGAGATTTACAAACACCAGCAGAAAATACTATCAAATATGGACCAACCAGATGAAGGGGGGGGGCGCGCTTTGGCGTCTATCGTCGCCACGGTAACACTTTTGACTGAGAAAAGTGATGCCCATCGTTAAATGCTGTTAACCGCTAAATGTCCAGTTCTGAAGAATCTACATCAAGTCCTACAAGCTTCCACTGCAGCCTGAACCTGCACAAGGGTGGAGGAACGTTCATCGCTGCTGCAGCTTTAATTATGTTTACAATTCATGTTAATCCTCTAAAATGCATAGTGACTGAATGTATTTCAATGCTTTATATGCTGTATATCTTCCCTGTGAAGTATCTATGCAGGTTCAGTTACCCCTCAGCGTTATTACATCGTTTTTTTTTCCATTCTGCTTGAGTTGAAAGATCTGGACTTCATTTCCTATCAAAAATGTTCTTGTTGCACTTCCCCTTATCCACTTTTACGAGAGTAAGTCCCAGCGCTCAGTCCTTGTGTCGTGGAAACCGAAGGGGGGGTTGTGATGGAGGGTAGTTTCAATATCCCTTATATCATTTTTTCATCCCATTTCTCCCCCATCTCTCTCTCTCCGACCACAAAAACCTGCTCGAAGCAATCACGGCCCGGCGGTTAGAAAAGAGGGATGGCAGGGCCGGCTCCCCGGCAGAGATGACAGGAAGGAGGGAGAGGGAGAGAGAGAGAGGAGAGCTGCTGTAAAAAGATTACCGTGGCTTATACTCACTGAAAACATATTGATTGCAGAAACTAAATCAAGCAGCTTGGTGCCGCGGCGCGGAGGAACCTCGGAGGTCTGTGGGCCGAGATGATGTGCAGCTTTATGGATTTTCAAGACCAGATATGGCCCGTCCTTGACACCGTGAAGGGAGTTCTTTCCCTCCGTCGCTTCACTACACCCCTTTCACATTATATGATGGAAAGTAGGAATGGGTGATATTTTACCGTTCACGATAAACCGTCAAAAACATTCCCCACGGTAAGAATTTGTATCTCACGGTAAAAACGATAAAGTCAGTAGTCATAGCTGCAGCTATAGAACAAGACTATAATAGTTAGTGTTTAGTGACGCCTATAGTTAGTGTTTAGTAAACCTCTAGCTGGTGTTGGTAAATCTCTAGTTAGTGTAAACTCTAGTGTGTTAGAGTCAGTAGTCATAGTTGCAGCTACAGAACAAGACTATAATAGTTAGTCTCAAATATAGCTTGGTGGTAGATATGCTGCTATAGGCCTATGCTGCGGGGGGGGCACCGACATAATCCAAAACGTACGAAAAAACGTATGAAAAAATGTACAAAAAAACATACGAAAAAAAAAGTATGAAAAAACGCAAGAAAAATCGTACGAAAAAACGCACGGAAAAACGTACGAAAAAAAAATACGAAAAAAAGTACGAAAAAAAACGTACGAAAAAAAGTATGAAAAAACGCACAAAAAAATGTACGAAAAAACGTACGAAAAGACGTACGAAAAAAAAAGTATGAAAAAACGCAAGAAAAATCGTACGAAAAAACGTACGAAAAACATTCGAAAAAAAAAATACGAAAAAAAGTACGAAAAAAAACGTACGAAAAAAAGTATGAAAAAACGCACAAAAAAATGTACGAAAAAACGTACGAAAAGACGTACGAAAAAAAAAGTATGAAAAAACTCGGTTTTGAGTCCTTGACCTTCATTGGCCTTAATTAGCCCCGCCCCTTTTTCTGATTGGTCGATATTTGAAAGTCCCTATTCTCTGCCATAACTTTTGAATGGTTTGACATAGATTCAGATTCAGATTCAGAAAACTTTATTCATCCCCGGGGGGCAATTGCAGGACAACTGATATATAAATATAGTATATATAAATATACGAATGTCAAAAAAATCTACAACAGAGTGACTGTAGTGGTATAAATAAAAATATAAAGTATAAAGTGTCAATGCAAAGTGTCGACAGTGGATGTAAACAGTCCAACAGGAGT